>NW_010130580.1:0-47096 GCF_000699245.1 Pterocles gutturalis | reverse complement strand
AGGTTAGTCAGCAGAAATATACTAATTGCATAACACTAGACAAAATTTAAAAAGTGGGACAGATTTTCTTACTAGTCTGTGTCTATTGAAAAAAATTCAATAAAGATGACAAAAGAAAGTCACAATGTAAGTTTAGCAAGATTTTTAAACGAATGTTTTTTAAACATTTTCAGGGAAGACATCTTAAGCTCTTAAGGAAACCACTGTTAGCACCTTTCTCTGTTCAACTCAGCCTACACTAAACAGAATTTGTCACAGTAAGGACTTCAACCGTAAAGAGATTCCTTTTAAAAATACAAAACCTGGTATGCTCTTTCTTTTTATTTTAAAGGGGAAGAAGGCCTGGAAGGGGAGAGAGGTTTTATGCATTTGTTTTTAAGGTCAGACTTTTTTTTATTTATTTTTAAATTTAACCTTGAAATCTAATTCACTCACCCACCCCTCTTTACTGTGTCTGAAGTCCAGAAATGGTAAAACTCTTTATCCTAGATTGTGACAAACTATGTGTCGGAGAGGTGGAAGTGATTTGAGACCAAATTTTCCCTTGAAACATCCTCAAAATAAGAATTAATGTATTATTTAAATGTTGCTTAATAAAAAAGTCCTCTAACGGCTTTTGGAGGGCATTAAAATTTTAAGCCTATTTGTAAGAAAAGCACAGAATGTGCATGGCATTATTGTGTATTACACACTTACAGAGTAAAAGAAATAAGGACAAAAAAAGCCTGTTTTGAAACTCAGGGCCAGACAGTACAGCCGATTTAATGTTTACCAAAAGGCTTTTCATAGCTCCTTGGTGAGTAAATTGTGTATCAGTTACACCAAACAACTGAAACTTTAATCAATAATTGAAAAGGACGGTATTCCTTGGGTGGAAAATGTAACCAACACTTCCAACGTTCTCCTGAAAGCCGTGATGCACCAAGGCCTTTAAAACACAGTGGGTTTTCTGTTCTTGTCTTATTATAGGCCCTTCTTCCTCTGTGCAAGTGACTTATTGGCAATTATATAATCCAGAAATTAAAAACAGTCTTATAAATAAATCATTAAAACTCACATGTACCACTCAGAAACTTTTGTCAAATACACAGCCTATCATTAAATTGTCAACACAGATGTATGGAAACATCTTTTCACCTCTATGTCCCCTGCCATTTCTTTTTTATTAGTAGAAATTATTCTTACAACAAAATCTTTCATGGAAAATGTTAAGGCAGAACACTCACAGCAAGAGATTTTCTCACACCGTGAACCCTGCAATCTTATTATTCAAATCAATCTGATCATGTTATTTCAGTATCACATTATAAGCTCAGTGACACAGAAGTTATTCTGCTTACTGCATTTTTTTCAGGTGTGCAAAGTAAGACAAGAGTGGTGTTGGGTCTAATTTTTTTTGTAGTAATATAGGGGAAATTCACAACATTTCTGAAATACCATATGATTCTAAAAGTAAACTAATGAATGACAAGAATAGTTTGCTGTATTTAAATAACATTAAACAAATTGATAATTATCGGAGTTTAACCGTGTGCTCTCTAAGATCTCAGCTGTTCCCCCTCATTAAATCGATATATTGTCACAATTATCTATAGTAAAGTTTCAAAGCACATTGGTTAACACTCACTTCTGTCAGCTCAGAAATCTAATGCTGATTTCTTCTGACACACAATACATTACCTGGGGTTACTATTATAAGGGATTATGCTACAGGTACTGTTGAGCACCCTCCACTTGTTGTATGCAGCTGCACCAAATTCTTATGATGATATTTGGGAAAGGAGCATAGCCATAGTACACAGTTCTCTCTCTCCACACTCCTTATAGTCAACTTCAAGTGCAAGGATTTCAGACTACATAAAAAATATATTGCTTCCTACCTCTCACAAAGAAGTGCTGTACAAATAAAACAGCATATCTATGTCAAAGTGAGATTCCAGAAATATGGTGAAAGAAAAAGGGGATGTATTCAAGTAGAATAATTTAGACAGGCTATTTTATCACCTGTGAAGGCTGTGTTAGAAATGTTGACTGCTTATTTTAAATACTCCTAGGTTTCAGTAATATTTTGCTTAGCCTTTTGAAAGTTTTTAGGTGTTCAAAAACATTTCTCAAAACATTGTTTAAGTCCATATTTACAGTGAAATGTTACTACCACTGCACTAATGTATCTCCAACTGTGAGAAAAATATCAGGAATAGATGAAATGCATTCTAAAGATTCACAGGTCCAAAAGCAGGTAAATTACAATGTTATATATTCAAATAGGATGCATTGTTTCTATAGGATTTCTACCAAGAAGAAGAACTAACATTGAATCAGGAGTAATTAGGCCAGAGAATATGTACTTGGAAAGGTATAAAATATCCAATATAATTTCTTCAATGCATATAAAAAGTAATCTAGCTATATTTTATAGATGTTTTCTTGAGTCTGTGGTGGGTGTCCTCTTGCATCCTGTTCTCTAGGAACTGGTGTGATCATGGGGCATCCTGTGTCCATTTTCTGATTTGTTGGAGAAAAAAAAATATTTTCTATGGAGGGGAGAAGATAGCTTAGCATACTGCTAGCTGAGATTTCTGCTCCCTGGGCTTGATATTATCAGTGTCTCAGAGACTCAGACAGACGTCAGTTTCTCCTTCCCCTACCACTTGAGATGTCTGTATGAGGAAAGTCTTCAGTGAACTAATGGAAAAGGAGAAATAGCCACGAATATGATTTTTAGTAAACTGACACATTGCTAGTATGGAGCTTAACAATCTTTCTCCTAGAGTACTAGTTTACATCCCTCTCTACCCCAGTCATATCTTTTGTCTTCAGTGTAGAAAGTATGCTATATATTAAGAACATAAGTTTTCATCTTGCTATCCTCCTGAGCTCTTTACCTTACTTAATGAGATGTGATGAAATATGCTGTTTGTTCTAAATAAATTTCTCATTAACTCACCAGAACTCACCTTTCTTCAAACCATCTGCTATTTTTATCAGTCTGATTGTTCACTGCAAGGGTGTAGCACAGCACAATTTCATTTAAAGTCAAAGGGAGTTGCTGAGATGAATAACTAAGGGAAAAAGAAAAAACACAGTGTTATCAATTTAACACGAGTAATTGTTGTGGAAAACCTTGGGTTTGGTATAAAACATTGTGCTAGAGCGTATGGTTTTATTGGTGTTACTGCCATTTCAAACTTCAGTCTTTTTAAGCAGAAAAAAAAACAGTAAATCCAGGTGTTACAATCACTGACTCTTTTGGCCAAACAGGGACTAATATGACTAAAGTCATAGCTAAATACACAACTTGCTATAGCTTGATTCAGAGACCACAATTCAGGTTTGAAAAGGACCTGCATCCTCTGAGGAGTGGATCTAGACAAAACTATATCATGTAAAGGGACCACAGAGTTACATACACTAATTTTAAGGGTCAGAATTTCTATTGCACTAGTCTTAGCGAAAACTAAAAGAAAAATCATCCTTACTGGTATTCTGTTCTAGCAGTGTACTTTTCTTGATACAAATTGTAGATCAATGGACAATATAGCCTAGATATTTCACCGCCATTTTCAAGTTGTGTTAACACATATCTTACTCTCTCAGTTTATTGGTTAACACGTAATTGGAAGTAGATTTGAACAAACATTCCATAGAAGAAAGTTACATCTCATTTTTTGTATAAGAAATCTTATACCAACAAGTAATTTTGCCAGAATCTGTAGCAAGGAAGACTTAAGGCTTGTAACAGCAATGCTTCATCAGCCCAGCATTGATTTGCACTTTTAGAGAAGTGACTATGAGCTTATTATCCAGGGAGAATATTTTAAAAACTGTTTCCAATAATTATAACATTTTGCCGGGATTATAACTGGGGAAAACAAAACAAGATGAAACAAATCCCAGATCAAAATTCTACTTCCCAAGCCAACATTGGTGGAGATGGGTTGCATTTGATTTCTTTCATGACTATAGATAGGAAAAGGAAAAATCAATTTTAATTACATTCAAACGTATGAACTTGTATTCTAACACACACACGAGAGAAAATCCCAATGATATGATCAGCATATTTTGATAACATGTTATTCCATGTGGTAAGAATACTCAAGTGAGCGTTCCTACAGCTTTTACACATATGATCATGAAAAGTACTAGTATTTTTGTGTATAGACCTCTCAATATGCAACAAGTTGACTAATAGTTTGAATGTTATTATCAGGTATAAAGAGACTTGTAGTGACCTTGTTCCTCACATTTTTATTTTTATTTCATTTAAAAGATAAAGAAAAATCTTCAGTGCCGAAAGACCTTCATGGCTGGAACATCTCAGGAAAAAAATCAGATTAGATTATATAAACCTGTTGATAGATTCATAGAATATTCCAGGTTGGAATCCTTCTCTAAAGATCATCTAGTCCAATTTTTGTGGGAAAGGGAGACTAGATGAGATTAGCTAGCAACCTAGCTAATTGCATCCAGAAAACTTCCAGTGATGGGGACTCTACCACATCCCTGGAGAGTTTGTTCCAGTGACTCATAGTTTTTACTGTAATTATTTTTATTGTTTTGACATGAAACCTCTGCCAGTACCACTTGCACTCATTACCCTTGCCTTCTCTACACGGCTCCTTGTGAAGACAGAGCCTTCTCTTTGTAGGTGATCTTTAAGTACTGGAATACTTTGATGACCTCCCCCCCATGCCTTCTATCCTCCAGGGAGAAAAGACCTAACTTCTTCCAGTCTTTCCTCATAGGGCAGGTTCTTCAGTGTTTTGACCATCTTCGTGGCTCTCCTTTGGACCCTCTCCAGTCTGTCCATGTCTTTCTTGAATTATGAGGACCTGAACTGGACACAGTACTCCAGGTGTGGCCTGAAAAGCTCTGAGTAGAGAGGGAACATCACATCTTTATCTCTGCTAGAAATGCCCCTGCAAATTCAGTCCAAATCTGATTTTTTGATCTCACCTATCCATGTTAGCCCCAAAAAATCCGCAAAAAAGCAATCAACTAATTCTTTTCTTCTCTATCTAATGTTAGACCACTTACTTTTCTTACTATCCTAACTTCTATCCCTTTCACTAGTTTGAGAAATTCAATTTTTTAAAAATAAGGGTTCCATCATTATGCTAGAAGGTCTGAGCAGCTCATCTGTATTACGATTACTCTTACAGTATTAAACCTGTCTGGAACAGCTGTGACTAATTGTAATTTTATTGAAGCCAAAATGTTTCCTAAGAAGCATATTGGTTTCAAGTAGTTCTTCAAGCAAAAGTTTTCTGCAGTCCAGGGCTCTCTGGTCACTTCTAACAAGAAAGAGAGAGAAAAAGAGATTAATTAAAAACCTCATGTATTATATTAAAAAAAAAACATTTTTGTTGAAATTCCATTCTCAAAAGAACATCCGTGGCCATTCCAATGAGGAACAGAAACAAAGTTTAAAGTTTTGAAAGTTCTTTTTCTGCCAAGCTCTCTACCGCATGTGATGGTTTTTACTGAGAACGAAAATTTCCAGAATACTATATCAGTTCATGGTTCAGTGAAACCAACCTCTTATGCTGTGGGGTGTCTCCTGACACACAAAATTGTCTGTATTTTGATATCTGTAACCAGGAATTAGAAAATAACAGAAAGTGAGTACTGAACATAAACTATGAATTTCATATCATAGGTTCTTAATATACCGTCTGTTAGCAATGAAAACAGTATAATAATCCTCAGTAGACCGAGGACATGAAATACAAAAAGGGACTGTACTGGAAAAATGCTCCATTCTGGGGTTCACTTCCAGTTCTAATGCAAAAGAAGTGGCAAAGCTTCACAGGTCAGGATTTATGTCCACTATTGCCTAGAAAAGTGATATAATTTCACATTTCTGAGAAAAAATTCAGAAGGATCTTTCCACTTTAATGTTATAGTGAATGCTTTTGGTGGCAAGATTCACATGGATTCTTACAGGTATGTGGGATCTAATGGTCTGCATCTAAGTAAACTGAGGGAATTGAACAAGGTCCTTGCAAAACCACTCTATGGTTTTTGAATTAGATGGGTGTGGAGACTAGGGAGGTCTCTGCTGACTCGAGAAAAGCAAATGTTTCACTCACCTTCAAAAAAGGCAAACTGGCGAATCTGGGAAACCAGAGGTAGGTCAGTTTTATTTCAGTCCCAGGGAAAATAGTGGATTTTCCAGCAGTAAATTGCACCTGGTGAACTTGATCAAACAGACTTGAACTGTGATTGAAAGGAGAGCAGGGGAAGTAATGTACCTCAACTTTTTCAGTCTTTCAGCAGTGGCTCCAACCATATTCTTGTATCCAAGTTAGGATGGCCCATTCAAGGTCCAGATGGATGGACCGGATGGATTGATTGCATGATCCATCTATTTGGATGACTGGACTCAGATGGTAGTGGTTAATGAGTTCGATGCTACCCACAGACAAGTAGCAAGTGGAGTAATGCAGGGTTCTATTCTGGGGGGGTCAGTCTTGTTTAACACCTTCATAATTGATGGGGTGATGTAGGGTAATATCATAAAGTTTACAAATGACACCAAACTGGGGTAGCCAGTCAATACGCTAGAGGGAAGGGCAGAGGGACCTAGACAGGATGGAAGAATCAGACACCAGGAATCTCATGAAATGCAAGAACAAATTAAAATCATCACACCTAGGAGGGAAGAGCTTCTTGCACTGATACAGACAGAGGACTGGCGGCTGGGGAGCAGCTCTGCAGAAAAGACTCTGGCTCTGCCAGATAACAAGCAGAGCATGAGCTAGCAGTGCTCTAGCAGTGAGGAGAACCAGCAGCCCACTGGGCTGTTTTGACAGGAGCAGAGACACTACGTAGAAGAATGTCATCCAGTTTCGGTCAGACCAACACAGGCAAGATGTTGTTAAACAGGAAGAAGCTCAAAGGTAGAGCAAGATCCTAATGGCCTTCATCTTCTAAAGTTTCAGAAAGAGCCGAGGGTAACCTGCACTACATGGCTGGTGAGTTGGCACCGGGGATAATACCAACAGTTTACCTGACTTGTTCTATTGTTCCGTGCTCACTGCTTTATAGTGAGGGTGCAAGGCCCCAAGACTTGTGAGGGTAAAATTGTTCCATAAATATTAGACTACTGAAAAAGATAACTTTGTCTGGGAAATGGAACTAATGGGACTAATGAAGGAAATTTTAGTGAGAAGCTCTTTGTGCTTTTATTTCTAGCAGGAAACTGGGATTTGAGTGAGGCTTGTGGCACCACTGCACAGGCTCATCACCACCTCTTGGAAGTGTGTCAGAGCTCTTCTCCAGTGTGAGGGCTGCAGCAAGACCTGCAGGGAGTCAGGCTCTGGCACAGTAGGCACATCAAGTCCTGCAGCCAGGCACAGAAGGAAGAAAGGATTCTTCCGTACATACTACACTTAAGGACCACCCTTTGGACTAAGATTGTTTTGATGTGAGTGTGAGGAGTGAGGAGGAGGACCCCTAAGCAAAATGCATACTGCCAGTGTAGTTCAACTTTGTGTCAGACAATAAGAAATTAACAAAAAACAAAAACAACATGAAAACTTATTATAGTGTAATTACGCTGATGCATAACTTCAAAGGCCTCTTTGTAAGTTTGTGTAGAATGGCTATGAAGTATGCAAAAAATAAATGGGAAGTTAGCTGTTTCCTTCTCTTTTCTGCGAATATGCTTGTTTCATTATCAACTTTTTTCCAGCTGCTTCCTTCTCTTTTCTGTGAATATGCTTGTTTCATTATCAACTTTTTTCCCTCCACAGCACATTTTATAACCAAAGTGTCATTGCATTAAAAATTTTAGCCTCATTTGCATAATGTTAATAGCACAAAGGCAGGTTTGCTTAACTACCCATACAGAAACAGGATTGCTGCAGCCCTGGAAGAAATGGATCCACTCACTAAAAAAAAAAAAAAGAAGTAGCTAATACTAGACTGTCAGCCAGAAACTGATTTCACTGCTAATGAGAAGAGTTTCATTATCTCAACTAAGCAGACATGTGTCATTAACTCAAAAGAATGCATCCTAACATCCTCTACCTCACGATGCTCATACTGTGGGATGTGGGGTACTTGTTGAAATAATATAACAGGACTTAAGTTGAAAGGAGATAAAACATCCAAAGCTAGGGCACATGGCATGGCATTCTTATTTTTCCTTTTTGAAGAGGAGATAAAGAATCTTCACTGGCCTCCAAACAGTGTTTCAAATGCTTGTCAATTAAGATTAAGCCAGAAGACATACAGCATGCTTATAGTATGCTTATTGTTGTTAGTGTGAATTCAAGACACAGAGTGAGGGAAAGAAGTTTTTCTTAATGTTATTGTAGTGGAATATTTTCACTAGGTTCAAATGGTTAAAACACACCTAACTACATTGACTGACATCAGCTCTGGAACTTGCCTGCTGAGGAGAATGTTAATATTTTTGAGTTTTATAGATTGGTTTCCCTTTAAACAATCAATCAATCAAACAAACAAGCAAACAAAACAGTCCTTCAGCAAAATTATGGAACAGTTCTGTTCTATTTATTAGAAAAAACATACAAAATTTTCTGGGTATTTTCTGACTTTATGGTAGTGATATAAAATATACTCTAAGGGACAAAGTGGAATTTAACCAGATTAGGCGCTTCTTACCTATAAAAAAGAAAATATTTTTTTGAAAACTGTTGCATAGTTTTTAGTAAATAATTGATGTTTGAGAACAAAAATGGGATCAGTGAGGACAAGTTAGTACGGAGCTCTATAAAACAGAAAAAGTTATATTTACCATTAAGAAAATTCTGGTCATCCTGTAGAGGATGTCTTTTGGATTTTCTCCCATTTTCTCCAGTTGGTGTTTGTAGGTCTTAAAAACATTTTAGAAAAAAAAATTAAAACCCAACCGAACCAAAACAAAACTCCACCCATGGTTCTCAGAAGAAGTAGTCCACAGAAAAGAAAATATTGTTAACAATAGGTGAATATGATGAAAGCATACAGGATCTTCTTTCAGGTGCACAAAAAAAAAAAAATGATCCTACTATTGCTCATAAAAGGAGTTTTCCTCTTTTTTAAAAACATCTGATAATTCTAGACATATTTTAAAGATTGGTGAAACACGTAAATTATAAATAGTGTTTATTATTTCAAAATTAGGGGATCAAGTACAGGTCATGGGTCTAAAGAAAGAAACATACAAAAGGATTGATATCGCTTAGCAAACAAGTGGTAACTATGAACTGATCATCATGATGGGAGCTTAGAAATATGATATGGGAGCTTATGAAAGAAAATTTTAAAAAGCTAGTAGTCTCAGAAGAATTTCATAAAAGGAGGAAGAAAAAACTCGCTGATATATTTCTGTAGAGGAGGGTCAGTTCTTGTTCAAAACAATTTAAGTTTCTCTCAGTCAGAAATTACAGGAGAGAGTAGAAGGAAGACACATGTATTTTAATAACACTATGTGGTCCAAACCTGCCAGAATTAAAGGTATTTGCACTGGTTAATTATTGAACCATGTTCAGTTGCATTTTGTGGACTGCCCCAGGAAAGAGAGGGAAAAGGGATGAGCAAATGGATTTCAAGCAGATAGTCCTAGGGGGATTAGGAGGCTAATATGCTTGTAAAGTTTAAGGAAAAAAATAACATAAAAAAACCCCATAACAACCCAAAACTTCAGTTAAAATCATTAGTGCAGGGGTTAAAAAAGGAAAAACAAAGGGTGAGGTAGAAGAGGTAAATGAGAAGAGATGGCAATGGTTATGAATAGAATAGTAATGGCCAGGCAAAAAAAGTTAGAAATTAGAAAACATAAAAGACATTATCCATCCTCCAACCCCCCGTAGTTCTTCACTGTCAGCTACTGCTGGAGGCAGAAGCTCATTCTGGTTTTGCAATTGATGATACAGTAGAGTCAAGATATGAAACTTTGTTCTAGGATAATAACTTGAAAATCAGTGGGACTTAAGGATGGATTTATCTTTCTAATCCACTTGACTTGAAACTTGTTTTTGTATTATGCATCCCCAAAAGAGTAGGTAAGAAGTATTAATTGAGAAAAGGGATTACAGTGGATTATTACAGGTGTTAAATGTTGTGCATCTACAGTATTTAACTCTTTTTCTTTTGGTGTTGGAATCTGATGAAGGATTTTCTTCTTGCAAATGAATGTTTCGTATAGTTTTTTAGATAGTTTGTTAATTGTTTTTATTATGGGAGTTTTATTTGATTTAGCAAAGTTATTGAGAAGGAAACAACTGAGTTATTCTGCTTGCCAAGATATACACGATGTTGCAAGGTAACAGGATGCTTTTACACATTTCCATTTAAGTGGGTTGAAGTTTAGTAAGCAGTTTGGCTGAGTGAAAGTTCGGACATTTTGCAGTTAGAGCCTGAAGACTTCTATTCCCTGCTTAATTTAGTTGAATTTCTTGAACACAGATCATGGATTTTTGTCTGGAGTTACTGGAAATAAAATATCTGTTCATCAAAACAGTAGCAAGTAGATAAAAACTGAAGGTATCTCTGTAGTAAGACAATTCAGTTATGATATAATACCCAAATGGAATTACCAGAATCAACCATCTGGTGTTTTTCTGGACATCTATAAACAACAGGCTACAAGTGCTATTTGGCATTGTGGAAATTTCAAGAGATCTTCACAGGTAACTTTAATGAGTGAGAATTATGTCAAGAACAAAATGGGCTAGTGTTGAAGGAGAAAGTCAGAACCAGTTAGATTAGCAAAAGAGGCTCTCTAGGAGTCCTTTTCTTGGTGTATGAACTGCATATTGAAGAAGCAATGCGCCATCAACAGTATCATACTTCTCTTTCACTGGTCCAGTTTTAACTTCATTTCTTTTGTCAACAGCAGTGTCAGAAAGTCTCAAAGGCTTTTTTTTTTATAGTTAAGTATAACAAGAAAGTTCTCACTCCAAAGCAGCCTGTTCTCTTTTTTTGGCAGCAGTAGATTTTGAATTTCACTGACAATTTTTCCAAGTGTCATTAAAGGAATGGGCACATAAACAAATTGCATCATGATCAAGAAGTATATCAGTTTAAAACACATTAGTCAGTCTATAGGAACTATAGGAACTTACCTCAGAGTAAAACAGTTCACGAGGAGAAGAGTTTTCTACTTTGGTCTTTCCTACAAAACGCCATTGCAACCTGTTATTGTAGGCTACCTACCAAACTACAGTTTTGTAATTTGCTTAATGTATTAACTTGTTTGTGTGTTTATTAAAAAAAAAAAAAAAAGTTATTATGTGTTCAGTGGCTCAACACTGATTTGCACATGTGACCACAGCATATTAATGCAAATTTAACTTTACAATTTGAAAATGAAATGTCAGTAGGTTTGGGCTACATATGGAAATATGGCTGGAGCTAGGGAAACTACTTCAGGAAAGCAGACAGCCTTTCTTGGCAAAAGGCAAAATTGTAATAACTCTAAAAGAGATAGATCTTTCCTAATGATGACTGTACGTATCCAGCTCCTGGCGAACAGTATCTCAAGCATCTTTGTGGATATACTGATTGCATCTCAATTCTTCTTACCTGGTGTCCTCCCACTTCCTAACCAAACTGAAATCACTTCGCAAATATCTGATCTTTGATCTAAATAGAAATGCAATTATGTTTTGTAACTCTTTGGACTACAGAGGTCTGTAAGGCAGGAAAGGTTTTTTCTAAGAAACATTCTAAGGGACACCTTCAGTAGTCAATGTATTATTTGATGCTACTTCTTGAAAAGCTTCAGGCAGATTTTCCAGAGAAGAAATATCCATAACTATTTAGGGAACTCTTTGGCTGAAATTCACCTTATCTAAAAGTGAACATTCAACTGCAACGAATGATCAAAGAGCCTAGTCATCAAGGGGAGGAGACAACATGCTTCAAACTATAGGTGACCTAAATCTCCTCTAGATTGCCTCTTTTGTAGACTGACTAGCCTCTTCATGCTATGGTTAGATTCTAAAGACAGATAAAGTGAAATCAACTCTGCACTGCCAGTTGGTCTACATCAAGGAGGCTAAAAAGATGTGTAGAGACAACTACCAGCTAAACTGGAAACTTTATTTTTTATATTTTTAATAGAGTTTTTAATTTATGGTAACAGCAGTCTGGGAGTACAGTATAATTACAGTATAATTTATCTTTGCAAAAGATTTTTTTTTTGTTCAGATAGTTTGATACTTGCTACTGTTATTTTATAATTTCAACAGCCTTATTAAGCTTTTAATTTAATAAGAATAAATAGCAATAAATATTTAAAGCTGGCAACTTCACCCACAGCTGACCTCAGAAAAAATATATCCAGACAAGCATAGAATGATCTGCATTATCATACTGTGAAAGAACTTTGCTTGACAGAAAGTTTGACAAATTAAATAAAATAATTGCTTTATTTAGCTGTCAAATCTTAATAAATATCCACATAGAATGTTGCTGCCAGTCTCAGTTATAACACTAATCAAGGCAATACAAATACATAGCTCTTACATTTTTAAGCACAGTGTACTGAAATTACAGTCTTGTTCCTGTGCACACTTGGAGAAGTAATCTGTGTAAGCATTCTCTGAGCATAAGTAAGGGACTATAATTGTTTTTCACAGGATAAACAAAACAATACCTACTTTTCTTTCTTGATAGCTCAAATCTTAGAGCAATCAGCCAGGATGCTGGAAACCCAGATCCAAATCTTTTCTCTGAGTTAGGGTCCTTGAAATCATGTGTATTTATTTTACAGAAGTATTCAAGCTAAATTCTCATCCCAAAAGAGTCATTACAAGTGCATGCAGTCTCAATAACTTTTGTTGGAGCTGTTATGCTTATTCTGGTCTGTCAGTGATTAACATAAAATATGTAACAGTCCTGAGAGCTGGAGCTATCTCTGAAGCCTGCTTCCTGTCAAATAACTGTTGTAAGTAAGATTCGTGTCTATTTGTGGTCCAAACTGGACCAACACAGTAGAGCAGTCCAGAGAAAGCTTGGAGACCCCGGGAGGAAATGAGTAGACAAGGCAGATGGGTGCTGTCAGCTGCAAACCCTGTGCCTGGGGAGAGTGGGGTGTGTGTCTGTGTGTACGTCCATCCATTCATGTGTGTATGACAACCTTTTGGGATTGGTTAGCAAAGGGTGTTTAAAAATTTGCGGGTGTGTATCAATTTTGCAAGTGGCCAGTATTTTGGTGTGTATGTTGAAATTTTATTTTTCTCATTAAGTGCATAGTTCTCTAATTACCTGTTAATTATCGGCCCTTAATAAATCAATTCAACTCTTCAGTCTGGAAGGAATAAAGGATGTGAACTAAACATTTTTTTTCTCTGCAAGACCTAACCTCTACAGTCCAGAGGCACTAGTGAAGGCAGTGAAATACTGAATCCCCTGGCTGCCTGTGCTGTGGATCAGTGGTCAAAACACATATATATCCAGGAAAAACATTTAGAGTAGAGCTTATTTTAAATAAAATAGTGATCTTTGCTTCACTTTTGAAAGAAAAGTAGGCACACATTAGTAGAATAATGCTGTAGACTTTGAGTCATGAAAGATTTTGAGCTTACAATCTTATCTCAACATGACAGGATTTACTTTTTGCCTATGCCCAGCTCTAGCTTCCCACACATAAACTGGACTTTGGGCTTCAGTTCTGAGGCACTATCTTCTTTCCATTAAAATCTTTACACTTAATGCATTATCTGCCTTGCATTGTGGAGAGAAAAGTTTTGATGGTTTGATCACATCTTTTTTCTGGTCCTACTTGTCTCACGCATGCCCAAAGTTACTAGAGTAACAGCAAATTTTTCTATTTCTCAAGATCTAGAGGAGCTTTAAAAAATGGGACATTTTTCCTCTTTTTTAGATATTTCTGCTGATAAACAAGAATGATGTGAGCAAGATCTGCCTCAAAAAAAAAAAAAAAGCTTTTGATAGACACAATGTATCTAAGCCATTTTAAAAATCTAGATGAAATGACTGGCAAGTTGAAAAACAATAATACCAAATATAACCTACAGTTTTTCACATGTTTAGAAAAAAAGGGATGCTGAACTTTCCTTCGGTCAATAGAATTGACCTTTATTCAACTCAGCTAAACGTCACCCACACAGAGGAAAAGACAAATCTTTAAATTATGCTTATTTGAAAATAGAGGTCTCTCATTTATATCTTCATTTTACAACATAAGTGCTACTTTAATGGTGTTCCAAGTCTTTCCCAGGCACTTATAATATGTACTTGAACCACACTTGACTTTTCATACACATTGGGAAAGAAATTATTCTCCTTTCAGGTCAACTAGTTTCTGACAAACTATTACCTACAGAAGTTCTTGGTTTTGTTTTTACAAGGGTTTCTAGCAAGCCACCAAAATCATAAAGAACTTCGGATGACAACAGTCCATAGGTCCTCTCTAAGTCATAGAATCATAGAATGTTTTTGGGTTGGAAAGGACCTTTAAAGATCATCCAGTTTCAACCCCCCTGCCATGGGCAGGGATACCTTTCACCAGATCAGGCTACAGAAAACCTCATCCGACCTGGCTTTGAACACCTCCAGGGATGGGGCATCCACAACTTCTCTGGGCAACCTGTTCCAGTGCCATGACTTCTCAAATATGATGGATAGTGCTTAGCAACTTCATCCACCGCTTCCCTCAGGACCCATGGATACATCTCATCAGGTCCTATGGACTTGTATACTTTCAGGTTCCTTAGGTGGTCTTGAACTTGATCTTCTCCTGCAGTGTGCAGTTCTTCATTCTCCTAGTCCTCGCCCTTGTCTGCTGCAACTTGGGCGGTGTGGCTTGAGCACTGACTGGTGAAGACTGAGGCAAAAAAGTCCTTGAATACCTCAGACTTCTCCGTATCCTAGGTAACCAGGTCTCCCATTTCCTTCCAGAGAGAGCCCACATTTTCCCTAGCCTTCCTTTTATCCCTGACATACCTATAGAAGCTTTTCTTGTTGCCTTTGATGTCCCTGGCCAGATTTAATTCTATCAGGGCTTTAGCTTTCCTAACCTGATCTCTGGCTGCTTGGACAATTTCTCTGCATTCCTCCCAGGCTACCCATCCTTGCTTCCACCCTCTGTAGGCTTCTTTTTTTGGGTTTGAGTTTGTCCAGGATTTCCTTATTCATCCATGCAGGCCTCCTGGCACTTTTGCCTGCCTTCCTCTTTGTTGGGGTGCATGGCTCCTGAGCTTGGAGGAATACTGACCAGCTTTCTTGTGTCCCTCTTCCCTCCAGGGCTTTATCCCATGGTACTCTCCCAAGCAGACCCCTGAAGAGGCCCAAGTCTGCTCTCCTGAAGTCCAGGGTACTGAGTTTGCTGTGCACCCTCCTCACTGCCCTGTCCGACTCTTCAAGCGCACAGAGATCTATAGTAAGGAAAACATGTATTGTTTGAGCTCTGTTATTAAAACTCCAGTTTCTAAGCATTAAACAGTTTGTTCTCCTGCATCCTTCCAGCCTAAATACAAAGCCTGCTTGAATTGGAGAAGTCAGTGTAATGCAGAAAATTGAAAATCTCTGTCCTTAACTGTACAAGATTACAAAACCTACCTTCTTTCTAAAATCTGCTTCACAAAGATTTTTCTTGTTAATGATACAATTGAGAGTCCATATGAAGAACTTATTGATCCTTTCATCAGAAACAATTCAGTGAATAGACTTTCAGTTCTTCAACACTTCCTATGCTTAATGCAACTAAGCATGTTTAACTGGTTCATGAGCTGTGTTGTATGAAAGTTTTTAGCAGTATTTGGGTCCACTGTTGAGTTATCTATCCTAAGAAGATTATCTCTAGGGGATCCTCAAGCAAAATTTTGGTCTTGACTGATCAACAACAGCTCAAGCTAAGATTTCATTTACAGTTCGGAAAGTGCCATTTAATATTAATGGCAGAGTGATCTAATACATGTGCTCTGATTTTAATTCTGAATTCAAGGTTTAATAGTTTTTCAAGCAAGAGAAATATACAAATGATTTTATGATTCTCATAGAAGCTCTGGGTAATACTTTGGTAAAACATACAGCAGCAGTGACTAGGTGATTTAAGATTGCCTGGGAAAGGAGGTTTGCTCATTTCTTTGTTTTCTTATGTAAATAATCTACAATTTCAAAAATTTTTTAAAAAACATAAATATATGGAGTTGGTGAAGAGGAACAGGAACATTATTCGATGTCCATTAACATTTTTTGTTATATGGCATACAATACAAAGAAAAAATAATGCAAATTATATTGTATTATTGTATTGTAATCAGTGACAAAAAATCATGCAAAAAGAGAAAATGCAAAGATAGCATTCCTACAAAAGGCTGAAATTAGATTTTTTTCTCTTTATCATATTTTTAATCAATTTATTTTCTGAAAGGTACAATCTTGAAATTTGTTCATCCATGTAAAAGCATCTGTTTTCAGATAATCATAACTTTCTGACAGGAAAATAATTCTCTCTGACCTGCTCTTCAGGTCTTTTTTACCCCAGTCATGTCTATCACGCTCACAGTGGTTTTCACTCTGTCATACCATATCTTACCTATCTTGTCTTACTTCAGCCCAAGTATTCCTTATTGGCGGAGTAATGTTTTGCATCTCTTGGATGACAGATGCTTGTCAGAGCATCACTGGTGAAAAACTTTCACTTTGACCAGCCATACCCCTCAGTGTACACATCTCTGTGTTGTCAGAGTTGAGTTTGACTGCTTCTTCCTTTCTCAACATCTGACCACAGTACAAGTTTTTACGTCATGTTACAGTGATAGTGTGTGGTGACTCAGAGCTAGGTATTTTCCCTTTTTCAGTTGTTACTTTCCAGTGCTCTTGAAAGTGATAGCTTCTTGTCACCCAGCAATTTTTTTCACAGAATACAAAGCCAGTATACAAAGGGACTGTCAGAGCATCAATTTTTAGCAGAAAAAATATTTACACACAGCTTTACTACTACCATTTAAATACACCAATACAGCTTTAAGTTCTCTGAAGAGCTCTGAAGAGTAAAAAAGTAAACAAGATTTAAAAAAACACAAATTTTTGTTTACACCATCAGGGAAATTTCCTGAAGTCCTTGGCTACGGTAGGTAATTTAGGGGTTAACTTAATAACCATGTGATCAAGACCATGGCACAGTTTTCTGCTGTTCTCATAGTGTTTGCTGAAAATATTTTACCTTTTCATCCAATAAAGTAATGTTCTTTCTGATAGCATTCAGATGCAATATCATGCTGATTTATTGGAGTATCTCCTGAATTAAAATGCTTACTGATGTCATTAAGGAAATGAGATTATGATAAACTGAGGTGCTTGTGGCATGGATCATTGTGCTAATGATCAATATCTCAGTCTTGTAGAATTTGCCACTCCTGCAGATGACATTTGTACATACCAATTGCAACCTATTAAGGTCTCATTTCAAGCTAGTTTATTGCAAATTCATTAATAATAGCCATTTCAGAGATTTTAGTGCAAAAAGACAAATGCATCGATTTCAAAAAGTGAGATACTGAATCATGAGTGAAGTAACATGCATACAACATAGTGTTAAAAAAACAAACAAAACAAAACACCTACATACTTTTACTGGTTCTTAAACAACATTTTTTTTTATGAAAGTGTATGCAAAATGGCTGAAAAGAATACACATACATAGGGTGTGTTCAGTTTGCAGACAGAGCAAAATATGAACTTTTGAAGTGAGGTTTTCTTTGTGTTTCATTGGTCTAATTAGCATGCTTTGTTTCTTTGGAGAAAGAAGGTCATGTTGTGACAAAAAACAATTATCAGAGTAGGTAGTGGAAGCATCTGTGACAGCTGAGTTTAACATATGCAACTATTATAGAAAGTCTAACAAATTATCTTACAGAGTCATTTCAAAGAGAAGGTAGTTGATTAATGAATTCTATAAACTTGGGAAATACTTTCATAAGGTCGTACTGTGATGCTGTTTTCCTCTGTTAACCACCATTCAAGTACAGTTGCACAGAACTGACTACATTAATAACAGTGGGGCATATTGTGCCAAACCTTTCATTCCTTTTCCCTTCAGAATAATACAATATGACCATGAACAGCAGACAGAGACTGCTTGTCAGTTTGTACAGAACTAATACTTATTGTTTTAAGCAATGAAAATTCGTATCTCAAGACTGAAAACTTTGTTATTCAAACATAGCAGGGAATAGAACAAGCTAGGTAGTGACAGAATGTAAAAAAAAAAAAAGTAATCTTAAAATTACATATTTTTTATTTAAGATTCATTTTAAAAATTTAAAATCCATCTGTCGATCCATCCATCCAGACATTTTAATTATTATTCTTATTTAAACTTTTTGTTTTAAAGCTTAAATGCAATAATTGTCCAGGCAAGTCATTCATCCACCTATTAGCCAAGATAATACCCACAGCAAAATAGCTACCCATTGATTGGCTGTGTGTTTACAATACTAAGATATAAGACCCCAGAAGTATTTTAACCATTAATATCTATAGGAGACAGAGCTGAAAAAAAATAAAACAAAAACCCCATATATGCAGTGGAAGCTGAGACATAGTGCTTTGATTTTGGAGAACAGAGACTGTCGGTAAACAATGGTTCATTAATTGAGGTTTTACCATATTGCAATCCTGTCTCCAAGATATTTTGCAGGACGATTTTACAGTTTTGTAGAGTGCCTTTGTGGCTTAGTATGCATTATCCCTGTTAGACCAACATTTTCACATACATATATTACGTACAGGTATTTCTTGGCAATAGGGCCTCTCAAAAGTCCTTTGTAAGGACTTTTTTAATTTCTGGAAGCTGAGTTTCCATTTTCTTCAGAAATCTTCAAACTCACTTTCTCACAGGGGTAATTTCGTCTGAGGGTTTCCCTTTAATTTTACCCTAAGGCTAAGCTGTATTTCTGTGGCTGATTTTATTGATTGTATTTCAAAGCATCTTAGTATACTTGCATATCCAAAGTGCTATCTAAACAAATATTTATAGTATTGAAAAATTAACACTAAATACTAGTGCAGCTGGTTTTTGCTGTACCCTTCCTTTGTTCCCTGCTTTTTTTTTTTGTGGCATTAATTCTTCAAATTCCTACTTCTGGCTAAATAGTAAATACCTTCTTCAAAATTTCTGTGTCAGATAGGTACAGAAAAATGCACAGGACTGCAGATTACAGAGCAAGTATAAATTCCAGTTGCCCTAGGGTGGGCTGAGAAAAGGAATCCATCAGAGATTGAGACAGAATCTACAACACCGACTTAAGAAATATTTTCATGCTCATTGCTCTCTCTTTTATCTTCTCCTGTTTCTGTGGTTTTTCCTCACTTATCTATTAGCAGTTTTACCGTACAGAATACCAATAAAAAAGTATTTAATGAAATCTCTGAAGTCTTTGAAAGTAATGCATTGGCAACCTGGGTTACTCTGTTAGAAATGCTGACCCCAAAATGTAGAGGTTACGAGCTAAAATTAAAAAGCACAGCTGTGCAACTTAAATTTTTCTCACTATCTTGTATACAATGGATATGAGTTAATCAACTAACTCACGTTTAAGTATGTATTAAGGATCATTTAAATGAACTGTTCATAAATATGTACTCCTCTGTCTAAATGCTTTCTGTATATATTATTTGTTTTTCCAAGACACCAAAGGTTTAACGAAGAATTTACCCAGCATACTGTCTTTCCACCCATAAACATTCCATTCTCAAACATTAGCTGTGTGATGCTTGTAGTTCAAACTGACTCTTTCATTGTGATGTCTGCCTGAAATGTGGGAAGTAGTTCTGAGGCTCAGTTGTTTCTTTTTACTAGTAAAGGATTATGAGAATGTCTTCACGACATTTACTAAATGTAATGTTGTGATGGGTTTGCTCTTGGCTGGGGGCCAAACCACACACCCACTCACCCAGTTCCTGCCCTCCCCCCCCCACCTGAGGATAGGGGAGAGAATTAAAGGGGTAAAGGGAAAAAAGAACTCATGGGTTGAGATACGAACAATTTAATAACTAAACTACAATAATATTGAAACAATACTATATACAAATATACAAATGAGTGATACATAGTGATACTGCCCCCCCCATACGATGATCAAGGCTCAGCCTGTTCCCAGGTAACAATCCCGGAGCTGGGAGAGTCCCGAAACCGCACTCACGGAACGGAGATAACAGTCTGAGCGTCCTAGACCGAGAGCTGACCCAGGGTAGAGCGGGCCCGGGGTGGGGGGGGGGGAAGGCCTTGGGATAGAGACCACCTGGAGCGAGATGACCTGGAGCAAAAGAGATCCGGAACCAAAAAGGGCCAATCTTCCGGAGGTTCCTCATCTACATACTGGGCATGATGTGTGTGTTATGGAACAGATTATTGGCCACTGTGGGTCTCAATCCCAAACCTAAGATCAAATCCTGGGCTAGTAACTGGGGCTGTGCTCCCTCCAAGCTTCTCCTGTCTGCAGAGAGCCAGGGAAGGTGAAAGACCTTGGCAGCCACATAAACATCACTTTTTATCAGCTTTCTTCTGAACACGAATCCAAAACACAGCTCCTTGCTAGCTATTATGAAGAAAGTTAACTCTGTCTCAACTTAACCCAGGACAAATGTGAAATTTTCTAATGAGTTATAAGTAGTAAATACAGACTAAATCAATTCTATGGTTAAAGGTGCCAGGGAAGGTCATGGAACAAATTCCAGTGGTAGCTTGCTACGTCAAAGCATAAGAGTATTAAGCAGATAAAACTAAAATAGGTAAAAGTTAGCAGGAAAATCCTGTTTTGAGAAGTGACTAGAGCATGCAAAGATTTGAAGGCATATACTTGGGTACTGTATACGCTTAAGTCTATTCTGACTTTACATCATATCTAGCAATGGGCTCTATGTAGGAGAAATAACAAAAGAAATGGTTGTCATAGCATCATAAAACATAGAATGGTTTGGGTTGCAAGGGACCTTTGAAGATCATCTAGTCCAACCACCCTGACATGGGGAGCAACATCTTGCACTAGATCAGGTTGCTCAAAGCCTCAGCCCACCTGGAACACTTTCAATGATGGGACATCCACAGCTTCTCTGGGCAACCTGTTCCAGTGTCTCACCACTGTCACTGTAAAAAATTACTTCCTTACGTTCAACCTAAACCTACCATCTTTTACTTTAAAACCATTGCCCTGTTTGCCCTGTCACTACAGGGCTTGATAAAAAAAAATCTTTCTGTCTTTCTTATAAGCCCCCTTTATATATTGAAAACCTCCAGGTCTCCCTGGAGCCTTCTCTTCACCAGTCTGAACTCCAACTCTTTCAGCTTTTCCTCATTGGATAAGTGTTCCAGCCCTCTGAATCATTCCCCTTCATTCCAGCCCTCTAATTATTCCCCTTTGTTCAGGTATGTGTTCTACAGTCACCAGGCTTGTGAGAGTGTCTTTGAAGAGAGTTCTTCACTGATGTGAAGTGCCACCATGCTTTTCCAGTTAGGAACCTGTGAACTAGAATATTTTATTTTGGTAATAGTCATCTGTCTTGGCTTGTATTTGTCCTACTAATAGTCCTTTTCTAGTGATTAAATATGAAAAACATGTGGAGGCATACTGTCTATCTTCCTTTCCAAAACTCTCCTCTGAATCTCACAAGCTCCTTCCGGTCATACTGTATATGTTCTTGTTTCAGTTTCTGGGTGTACTATATATGTACTCATTTCAGTGTGGAAATGTCTGGAAATGTCCTAATGACAATCTACATAAAATGTTGGCACTCAGAGTAAGAACTGAGCTTCCTGAGCTGGAGAACACCAGTTTTCCTCCTCAGTAGCTTTTTTCCTTTTATGTTTCTTTGATAGGTTTCAGTTTTGCATAGTGAAGCATTTGAGACTATTTCATCAACAGACATTTTACCATGCCCTTCTCTATATATATTGTGATAGCTTTCTGCTAAACAGTGTACAGTACTCCTTCTGCATCTAATTTTCTTGTTCTTTTCCCCAGTCACTCCATTGTGGTCTACCAGTATTTTCCCCAGTATGTTATCATCTCATATTTCTCTTATAAGGTCTTAAGCCTGGCAGCGTACTGGCCTTGCTGTGAATGAAAGGGCTTTGTTCTGTGTTATATTGCCCTTGCCATGGGGTCAAGGCTCTGCTGTGGGCTTTTGCCAGCAGGTCTTTGCATCCTATTTGAAAACTCTGTAAAGTTACAGCCTCTCTCTGAATGTAAAGGAGGTAAGAAGAGGAAAGAAACACTGTACTGGGAAAGTACATTGATGAATATGATGCCATTGATGGAAGTAGAAGAATAAAACTTGTTTTCTTCCTTTCTTTTCCCCCTGTTTCCACCTTTCCTACTGAACATATACCTGTGGTCAGGTCTATATGTGCAGGCACTTTTCCTGGCTTAAGGAGAATTCAGCCCTGCCTGAAAACAAACGAGAATGAGATTTGGTATCTTATACTCCGTGGATGGAGGAGGAAAATATGAAGGACAGGGATGTTAGCTTACATGTAGCCTACAGTAGGGCATGTAGCTTCTGAGATGTGTTCAGTTTGTTCACTGTCTTACTCTGAGACTTGCCTCCTTTAGATGTTTTAGATCGGTACCATTTGTACAGAGAATGCTACATGAAGACCAGAATCTGTTTGGGACACAGGCTATCATACAGCCCCTTGAGGGCTTTATCTTGTTAGCTGAAGAACAGCGTATTTCAGGAGCACTATTCCTGGTGTAAGCATGTCTGTAATGCATATATGAACTATAGCTCTGGTTGCCCAAAGCTCTTTAATTTAAAATGGAAATATTAGGATCTGAAAATGGACTATTAAAGATGGAGTTCTTTTTGATAACTTATTTCTGGATTTCTGTTCTGAACTCCCTCTAAACTCAGGTCTAGGCAGATATGAAGTTAGGTCAAGTAATCTTTATTCATTTAAACAGCACATAAAAATTAGATATCTACTGTCTATCTTCTGAATTACCTTGTTTTGTCATTTGAACATGAGACTATTTTAAAGGTTTGTATGACAGCCCTGATATTCTACGGTATAACACTACATTTTTGATTATGTGAATGTACTGCATGGATGAACATAATTAGACTAATTTTCTCATTTAAATATTATTTGAACCTACTTAATTATTTATTAATTTATTTGTAAGACATCTTCAGTTTACAGTATGTGTACTGGTGGGTAACTGAGTGATGAAAGTATATAGTCTCTTGCTTTTTTACTAAAGGAAGTCTACTAAACAGTGTCTGTGTGAGACAGACCAACACAGCACAAATAAAAAGAAAGGAACAGAACAGTACAAAAGATTTTCTAAGAAATAATGAAAACCTGAGGATAAATCCCTTAAGATTCCTAAGTATACCTTTAAAAATATATGGCAGTGGATCCCTGAGGAGTTTTGGCTAACTCAGGTACAATTTTTCGTTGAAGGACGTTTGCTACCTTGTGAAGCAAGATAAGTAACATGTCTCTGACAGATAGTATATATGCCTGCCTGTCGCACAAAAAAACATAACACAGCAAAGCTGATAGGATAAATGCAGATGTGACATGAACATCTCCTGTGATGGCAGGAGAAGGGGCAATTTCAGATTGTCCTGAAAAAAAAACAAAAACAAACCAACCTTGATTGGTCTGGGAATATTATGGTTTAAAAATATAGTTTTGTGTTCTGAAGGAGCAAGCCCTATTTTACTTAGTCACAAATAAAAGAAAGAAATAAGAAAAAAAAATCTAAAAAAATTATTATCCATTATCAAGAGACTGATTTTTGCCTCTGACCAGTTAGTTTTCTGAGATTATGCATCCAGAAAGCTAATTTGCAGTATTCCTTTGGCAAAACAGTTGCTGTTTTCTTCTACTACCTATTAATTTGACTTTTGTTATTTCCCTGTTTCTGCTTTTCTTTTACTTTCTGCCTGTCAGCCCTTCATGTTTATTTTTGGGATCAGGAAACAGTTTCTTTCCCCTGTTTTTGCAGAGTGCCTAGCATGTCCTAGTTCTAGGCACTATGCTATTATCTTTACTATTGTCAGTTTCACTGTCCATGTCCATTGCTACAGCATTGTTTGGATGGGAAGTCCTTACTCAGAAGAGTGAGAAGTTGAAGTGTTGACACTTTTTGTCACACAGAAGCAAATATCCTGCTCTCTAATGGTTATCTGCTGTTACTCTAGTCACAGTTTGAAGTAGGCTGAACATAAGAAATACAAGTTCTTGCCATTGCATAAAATGTGTAAAGAGCTTTTCTTCTGATTGCTTCTCCTGCCAAGAGTCCTGCCTCCTCTCTGTAGCATAAGTTGTCTCTGAGAGAAAGTCTGGCTGTGTGACTAACTAACAGGGTCTGTTATCTCTGGCCTCAACTTGGGACTGACCTGGAGTGTGTAGGCATACATGCATGCTTGTGTATTTGCCTGTAATATGTTTCCATGTCCTTGACTTTCCTGTGATGCTCATCTTCATGGGTCTTCATAGAAGGGACCAGGACTGTATTTTTACACTGTCTAGCTTAAAAATCAACCCAGTACGATCAAGAGTGAGGATTCTGGGCTCTTGAGCACTATTTCTATCTGAATAATAAATGTATCTGGAGGAGGTTAGATCTGATTGATTATTTTAGAGCAGACTGTCAGACTTGCTATTCCTTAAAAAGGCATATTCTTATCAAAGGCAAGAATGCACTGACAGAACTACTTCTCTTCTGGAACAAAGATGTCAAAAATAAGAGACAAGAAGAGGATGGATATACTTGGCTGTCTGTTAATGTTAATTCTGTTTGTTAATAAGGGTAGAAGGAAGCAAGGAAGTAAACTGACACACAAGAGTATTACAGCTTCAAATCACTGGAGAGAAGCAAATAATTAAGAAAATCATAGTAGCACAGGAAGAAATGTGGGGAACAAAACCTGGGGGGAAAAAAAAAAAGAAAAAAAGAAAAAACAACAAACATGGCTTAACGAAGAAAAAGGATGCTGAAGGAAGAAGATTAGGGAAAAAAGGGACTGGACATGAACAGGAGAAACAAGCGAGAGGGAAAATGCTGATGTGGCTTGCAGAGACAGACAGCAAAAAGACAAAAGTTTTGCATACTGCATTTGGACAACATTTTGCCAGAAAATTATTGAGTGAAAAAGAAGACAGCAGTACAAACCAATGTTTTAGAAACAGTGGAAACTAAGAATGAAAAGTAAAGTCAGGAGGTTCCCAGCCAGAGGAGCTATATCTTGCTCAGGCACATAAAATGGAGGAGATGGTAGCTGCCATCACCTTTGATGTTCCATATTGAGAAGGGAGTCTGGGTTAGCACTTTGCTGATAAATTATGCTTAAGCACAGTCACTGAAAGGAACATTCATGATAATTTGCTAGACAGGTAGTTCAAAGCCCACAGTGAGATTTACTAATCAGGTTTCCAGATTTCTAGTCTCTTTTTCAGATCGGTTTTGCTGGACTGCTTGATAAAAATTCTGCTTGATGTAAAGGCAAATGCCTGATTGTATGGGTCAGACTGTCTTGTGCTTTCCTACCAAATATAACTGTGCACACGAGTACTGTGTGTAGTTAACAAAGTTCATATGCTTGCACAGTAAGGTATTAATGGAAATGTCAAGTACAGGAATCTGTCTAGAAAAACAATATTTTTCTGCTAGTGATACTTTCTCTTCAATATTAGATGCTTAACTGCATATTTTTGGACTGCATTACATCAGATTTTTCCTCTTTTTTTTTTTTTTTTTTTTTAATGTGGGTCCTAATTCATCTCTTAATGAGAGTATAATCAGAATTCTGTTTAGTCAGAAAGATGCAGACACTAATATGAAATATTTCTATTGCTGAGGTTAGTCATCAATAAATGATATTTCTACTCTTGCTATTGCAGATGTCAAATCATATGCTTTGTTTCAGCTTGTAGACCATTTTGCATTGACTGTATATTTCCATTTCCCAGTGCCAATTAAGAACTGAGTGTAATGAAGAGAAAATTATATTTTTACAACAAGAAAATAATCCCCTGAACTCCTGTTATTGAACATCTCTTCTACAATGCCTGCATAATCACAGCTCTGATAAAGAAACTCTTACATGTGCAAAGTGGACAAAACATCAGTCTGTCTAGAAAGCAGTTAGTCATTCTTTGTGAATTTGTTCATAAGTCACAGAATTGCAGAAGGGTTGAGGATAGAAGGGACCTCTAGAGGTCATCTTGACCAACTCCTTTGCTCAAACAAGATCACCTAGAGTTGATTGCCTAGGGCCATGTCCAGATTGCTTTTATGTATCTCCAAAGAGGGAAACTCCACAACTTCCCTGGGCAACTTGTGTGAGTGCTCAGTCACCCTCACAGTAAGAAGGTGTTTCTTGATGTTCATATAGAACCTGCTGTCTTTCAGTTTGTGCCCACTGCCTCTGGTCCTGTCAGTGGGCACCACTGAAAGGAACCGGGCTCCATCTACTTTACAACCTGCCTTCAGATATTTGTACACATTCATGTGTATCCTTTTGTGAATCCGTGCCAACTACTCTTGATCAACTTTTTATCCTTCACGTGCCTGGAAATGGTTTCCAGGACTAGCTGCTTCATCATCTTCCCAGAGGCTGAGGTGAGGCTGACCAACCTGTAGTTCCCTGGGTCATCCTTCCTTGTCCTTTTGGAAGATAGGAGTGACATTTGCTTTCCTCCAGTCTCAGGCATGTCTCCCAACCACCATGGTCATTTAAAGATTATCAGGAACAGCCCCCAAGTAACATCAGCCAGCTCCCTCAGCATTCATGGGTGCATTCCATCAGGGCCCATAGACTGACATACGTCCAGTTTGCTTGAGTATTCTCAGACCTGATCATCTTCCACCAAGAGTACATTTTCCCTGCTTCAGACTTTAGCCCTGGTCTCCACCTTCTGTATATTCCTTTCTGTGTCTGAGTTTTGTCCAACTCAGACAGCCAGCTCCTTGTTCATCCATGCAGGCATTCTGGCATTTTTGCCTGACTTCCCTCTTGTTGGGATGGACTGCTCTCAAGTTGGAGGAGGTATGCCTTGAACATTAATCAGCTTCCTTAGGCACCTCTTCCCTCCAGGGTCTTATCCCATGGGAATCTTCCAAGTGGTCTTCAATATTTTTTAAGAAAACTTTCATTCAGTCTTTGGATTGTTTCCAAAAAATCTTTCATACTTTTCATGATTCCATTCAGTTGAAACAGGAAATTCTACAAGTGCTTTTGTTGTTGGTTTGTGGAGGTTTTGTGCTGGTGGGTTTTGGGCTTTTTTTAGCCTAATTGCCTATGTGTTACTAGTTTATATGTAGCACATAAACAAGTTTAATCTGATTATGTTACTGTTATCTGCTTGCTTGACCTATCTTTCGATTTCAAATAAATCTAACTAGTGTGTAAGTTTCAGAGATACCAGTTCCCACAGATTTCATAAAAGTCAGTAGCTGGTTAGAAAGGAAACTTTACATTAACATTCCTATGTAGAAGTAGTCCAAAGAACTCAGATGTTATTCATTAGTTTGGATAGCTGGTGATCTTTGCCAGAATGCTAGCTGACCAGCTAGATCACCCATGTCTGCACAGGAGCCATATCTCATTTCCTGAGTTCTTCTTTGCTGAAGCAAAGATAGACATGGAAGTGAGATAAGTTATAGCAGACAGGAACATGGGAGTAAAAGAAATTAAGTCTGGGTTGAAGGAGGATGTAGAAATACAATGTGAGAATAAGTCAGAGGTTTAGAAAAAATCTTAGAGGAAGGAGCATGTGGATATTGTGTTCCAATGAGATAGGAAAAGAAATAGTTAAATAAATAATTTGCACTTTTACTAGTTCCAGTACACGTAGAAAACTTTCTGTACTCAGCAAAATTATACTTTAGAATCAGTGATTAGATATTGGCCTTTTGAAAAATTCACATCTACACATGATAAATTCATATTTATACGGGACAAAAACATTTTAGTGGTGATGACAATAACATTTTATCCAAAATGTTAACATCTTATTTAATGAAAGTCTGAAAGTAAAAAATAGTTTTAAATATATTCTGGTATTAATGTTCCCATTATATTAACAGTAACTTATGTTCTCCTATATAGGGATTGGAAAACCATACAAAATGAGGGTATAATGGGGGTATGAAATGTCTGTTCATCAAGTTCATTAGAGTTGCTACTTACTTAAAGAATTGCCTGTGCAGAGGAGGACACATAAATCCTTCCTGTTGAAATCTTCACTTTATTTGAGTAGTCTAGATATACACAGGTAGGACTCCAACCTTGTAATTGAAATAGATTTCTTTCCATTAGAGTTTATCTTTGCATGTTCCAAAGAAACATAATACTTTACACTTTATGTCAAGAAAACTTAACTGATAAATATGAGGAAATCATAAAGTAACTGTACCCCTTAGTCTTTATAGAATCAGTTCAGGATATTAGGAAAGTACAAAAATTCAATTTCAGAAAATACAGTGCATTATTTCTTCACTTGAGAAATAGCATCTAGTGATTTAATTGTAGTGCATGTTTCCCACAATACATTCTATCATCTGCTGCATCACCTGACAAAAGGTGTACATTTAATGACAGATCAGAATATCATGTGTTCTGAATTTAATAATATTTTCTAAATAGTACCAAATCAGTTTACCTTACATGTACAATATTAAAAATGGGATTTCTAGACTTGTTTATTGAGCAAGTCTTTAAAAAGTAATTTGTAAAAATGTAGATGTCGTTTCTTCCTATTTCTTGTAGTCTAGTTAGCATCTATGTATACAATCAACTGGCACACTCTGGTTGATGTGTACAGCTTCCTCTGATAGCAGTAGTTTACCATCATGACATGTTCTCTTACACGGTGCTTAATCAGTTAAAGCAGAAGTGTCTTTTTCTTGTTGCTCACAGCAGAGTCCAAAAGTTCAGAAGATAACAATAACTTCTCGGTGTTAAAGAATTATAAAATGTATTTGCAAATATGTGTCTAATGGCAGTTGTCAGAAGCAATCAGTTTCAAATACATTTCACAGTTTAATCATGCTGAGAAATGCTTCTGAACTTTGAGGATGTACACTAAATAATATGGGTATGGTTCCCTATTAAAGAGCATGAAAAATACTGGAGGAAGATTAATTGCCACAGATTAAACTAGTGTATAGTATTTATGTCTCATTCATTAGTTTATAAACTCTGACTCCTCAAGAGTCAGACATATAATGACCCCAAGTCCTAATATTTTAATTTAGCAAGATTTAGTTTAATAGAAGACATGCAAAAAAAAAAAAAAAAAAAAGCTTTTTATTTAGGTTTACTTTTGCAGCTTCAGCTGGATCGTGTCTCAGCTAGTTATTGGTCAGCCAAAAATTATCACCTATATCAGTGTAGATGATATTAAGGATTCTAAAACATAATGCAGCTTTGCTTTTTTTCCTTATCCAGCATCCTTGCTGTTAAGAGTCACAAAGAATAGATCCCTAGGAAACATGTAGATTGCATGAGTTTTATGGAAACCAAAAAAAAAAAAAAAAAAAAAAAGAAAGGGAGGGAAAGAAGGGTGCTAATTTTCATTTGCAAAATGCAATTAAGGGAAGCTACTAACAGTAAATGGAGATGGAAGAGTGATGTTGGAGACTGGAGACATTCTGAGATGAATGTACAATTTTATATTTAACAGTCAGATAATAGAATGCACCTAATATTGACAGGAACAGATGCAAAAGGAAGAGAGGGAAAGAAAAATAAAAAGAGAAATGAAAGTGCTTCTCAGGTATTCAAAACCAGCCAATAGCTGAAAGATAAACTACACAGAAAAAGGTAATAACAACCGTTTATATGATATGTGTTGCTTGACTGTAATATATAGGAGAGCTTCATAATGTGGGTGAATGAGAGAGTGTTCCCTAAAAGACTAAAGAAATTTTCTTCTTGTCTTTTATTGACTCAAAACATCAGGTCATGATGCCAGTGATTTCTTTAGAGGACTTTTTCCATTAGCAAAAGATGACAATTTTCCAAGAGTTCTTAATGGCTGCTTAAAAAGCTACTGTTTGAGAGACTGCAAAGAAGGGCCACTACAGTGATTAAGGAACTGGAACATCTCTTACATAACGAAAGGCTGAGACAGCTAGGGCTACTTAGCTTAGAAGGCTCAAGGGGAATCTCATTACTGTGTACAAATACCCGGAGTGAGGTTGTAAAGAAGATGGAGCCAGGCTCTTGTTAGTGGTGCCTAGTGACAGGCAAGAGGCAATGGGCACAAGCTACAGGTTCTCTATGAACATCAGGAAAAATGTTTTTACTATGAGGGTGACTGAGCACTCGCAGAAGCTGCCCAGGAAGGTTCTGAAGTCTCCATCCTTGGGAATCACAAAAGTTGTCTGGACATGGTCATGGGCAACTGACAGTAGGTGATGCTGCTTGAGCAGAGGGGTTTGACCAGGTGACCTCTAGAGGTGTCTTTCAAACTCAACCCTTCTTTGATTCTCTGATTATGTGATACAGGTCAATTTACATAAAAAACATCTTTCTTTTTTTCTATTTAGAAATGTTTACAGTCATAAAACATCTTTTAAATCTTAGTAGAATATATTATGTTGGTCTTGCCTGGCTGCCAGGTGCCCACCAAGCCACTCTATCACTCCCCCTCCTCAGCAGGACAGGGGGAGAAAACACAATGAAAAGCTCATGGGTCAAGATAAGGACAGGGAGATCACTTACCAATTACTGTCACAGGCAAAAAAGACTTAGCTTGGGGAAATTAATTTAATTTATTGCCAATTAAACAGAGTAGGATAATGAGTAATAAGAACAAATCTAAAAACATCTTCCCCCCACCCCTCCCTTCTTCCCTGGCTCAGCTTCGCTCTTGACTCTTGTACCTGCTCCTCCTGAGCAGCACGGGGGGATGGGCAATGGGGGTTATGGTCAGTTCATAATGCTTCATCTCTGACCCTCCTTCCTCCTCACACTCTTCCTCTGCTCCAACTTGGGGTCCTTCCCACAGGACAGTCCTTCCTGAACTTCTCCAACATAAGTCCTTCCCATGGGCTGCAGTTCTTGAAGAACTGCTCCAGCATAGTTCCTTTCCACAGGGACAGTCCCTCAGGATCAGAATACTCCAGTGCAGGTCCCCCATGGGGTCACAGGTCCTACTGCTGTGTGGGCTTCTCTCCATGGGCCTGGAGCAGGAGCATGCTCCGGTGCGGGCTTTCTCTGGGCAGCAGCTTCCCTCAGGGCACATCTACCTGCTTCAGTGTGGGATCCTCTATGGTCTGCAGGTGGGTAACTGCTCCACCATGGACCTCAATGGGCTGCAGGGCGCAACCTGTGTCACCATGGTCTTCACCATGGTTTGCAGGAGAATCTCTGCTCCAGCACCTGGAGCACCTCCTCCACCTCCTTCTTCACTGACCTTGGTGTCTGCAGAGTTGTTTCTCTCACATATTCTCACTCCTCTCTCTTGGCTGCTGTTGTGCAGCATCTTGTACCCTTTCTTAAATATGTTATCACAGAGGTGCTACTAATGTTGCTGTTTGGCTCAAGCTTGGCCAGCTGTGGGTCTTTCTTGGAGCTGTCTGAAACCTTCTCTTTCTCACATGGGGTCAGCTTCTGGCATCTTCTCACACAATCCACCCCTGCAGCCCCTCCACTACCAAAGCCTTGCCATGTAAACCCAATACATATATGAAAAGATATAGAATACAAAAACAAGTTCAGGGACCCCAAAATGAACAATGCCTTGAAAAACAGACTCCATCATGAAGAATTTAAGGAGTTTGCCCTGTTCAGCTTATTGAAGAAAAGAAAGATAATTAAACTGATCATTATCATTACTCATATGCTACTTACAATGGAGAAAATATTTTGACAGTGGAAATAAGGCTATCGAGCAGGCAACTCATTTGGGGACCAACAGCAATAATGTACTGTGGCTCCAAGAAAATTTACCTGCTCAGCCTACAGTTTCCTCTCCTGTTTCCAGTTTGTCTGATCTTTTGTACATCTGCTTTGGGTTGATTTACCTGCTGAGGCTAACGAAGGAAGAAGAGGCAAAGGACTATGTAACATGGGAAAGAAAGAGGAAGATCTGAGATGTGAAGGAGACCACAGAATTTATGTTTTTTTGGGGTGAGCAGATAGCAGCCCTTTTTTTATTTTAAACATTACTGAAAAAGGATTAAAAATAAAATTTCAGAAACTTGTAAAAGAGACTGAAAATATATAACTTCAAAACAAAATGTACGTTCCTAGTGAGGAAGCTGGTTAAACACTGAAATAATGCATCAGAATGGATTGCTTAGAAAGGTCCTTTCTAAATACAAAGCACTTTGGGTCAACTTTTGGAATAAATTTTTGAATCCCTTTGTGTAATGCAGGTGATTATGGAAACTGACTCAGTCTCTCTGAATTCCCCTACGTATTCTCTTGCCTTTTGGGCCTGGTTGTACTAATAACACAACTGTCTCCAAATTCTGTGTTTAAGCATGAAGATATTGGTAGGCTTTTGTTCATTGTATAGCTCAGCTTTGATTACTTGCTTTTGTTTGCTTGTTTTGCTTCTGAAAGAGTGAATATAAGATGTACCCAGAAATATGCTATTGAGAAGGTCACTCCTGAAAGTGCCTGCAAATCCCTTCAGCTTTCTCGTGCTTGTGCCTTGCTTACTAAAATTAAATCCAAAAGAGGACTGAGATCAAAAGAAGATGAAAAGAAAGCACTAGTATGCACCATATCTACACTTTCTCAGAACTGTTTCAGCTTTATAACAGTCTTATGAATTAGATGCTATATGATTATAACACATACTGAAAATGTATACAAAAGACACAGGTAAATTAACTTATATCTTCACAGATAATTCATAAAAAATATTCTTGGCAAACTTTTTTCTTCAAAAGCAAGTACCTCAGAACTCAGTTGGAGTTGTATACCTCGGAGCACAACTGCTTCAGGTGTAACTTTAAAATTTCAGCATTAGTTCCTGCTGTAGTCAGTTCCATCACACTGACAGGATTGATCAGATTCATCAATGACAGTACTCATCTACTTAGGAAGCATAATCTAGAATTAAAATGTAGAAAATTCACCTGTCATTAAAAAATCCACATCAGCCATCAACTTCATATTTCGTTAGGCAGTCTGAACATTTAGTAACCTGTTATAAAGGCAAGGGTTTATTTTTTGCTTTAGTATACACACATTTTGCATGTGTGTAACTACAAAAGTGTTGAAAACACAGCTGGAACCATCACATCCTCTAATACTAATTCTATTCTAGCATTTGGATCTCCTGGCCCAGAACAAACGATTTATCCAGGATTGAGCTAACAACAGCTTTAATTTCCACTTGAAAGTATTAGTATATTTGTATTAATATTTCATAAATGTTAACATACTTTTCCCTGATTTTTAAGACAAACTGTCTAGCTCCAAATTTAATATAAGAAAATACCAAAGAAGTCCCTAAAATTGCACAAGGTTGAGATTTTTATCTTTTAACTTTAGCTAGAAGGTGACTGATGTCACCCTGAAAAAGATTTGTCTATGACAAAGAGAATGATTTTTTTTCTTAGATGTAAAGCCTAGACAGTTTGCTAAACTATACACCTAACTTTTGCATGCCTAAAGCTGGATGACATTAATCTTTTGGAGTGTTGTGCCTTATTTCCCTGATTGCTGTTTGCTGTCACAAAGGTACAAATGAGTCAGTATTTTTATTCTATTTATATATGATCTTACAATATTTGCCTTTGTCTTAATTATCAAAGTATTACTTTGAAATAATAATTGTTGCCATAGAATAGTCCTCCAGAACATACATATCTTCTCTATCTGTGAGGCATATTCTTCCAGGAGAGAATTTCATGTCCTTAAAGAAAAACCCAGTAACATCATAAGACACAGCTATTCTTGCTGATACTAAATTGTATGACTCCTATGGTCTTCGAAAACAAAAACAAAATCAAGACATTTATTTATACGATAGTTATACTTAACATCTGTTGGATTATTTATGCAACATAAGAGATTTGAGGGAGTAGACTACATAGGTGCCATTTATGTTGACTGTTAGATTATTCAGCTGAAATTAGTAACACTTTGCAACTGAAAAAGCGAAGCAGAAGTTTCAGGTTTAACCACATGCTATTTGACTTGAAATCTGGTTTACATTTGGGGGTAACAGTTCCTTCTCATCCTCAAATCTTCATGAATTCTTTTTTCAATCCTGCCTTCAAGGAAAAGAGGAGTACCACAGGAATTATAGGCCAGTAAATTTCAATTTAAAAGCAACAGAGCAAATTCATCTGGAAGTAATTTCTAAGTATAATAAATAGAAGAACGTTATTTGGAGAAGTTAGCACAGATTTACAAAGAGGAAATCATGCTTAACCAACCTGGTAGCTTTCTGCAACAAAATGACTAGTTTGGTGAAAGAGGAAAGAGCAGTAGGTATTGTTTATCTTGACTTAGACAGGCTTTTGATGTTTCCCATAACAGTCTCATGGACAAACTGATAAAGTATGGGCTAGGGTAGTGTACAGTGAGGTGGACGGAAAACTGGCTGAACTGCCAGTCTGAAACTGTTGTGATCAGAAGCATAAAGCCAAGCTGGAGGCTGGTCACTAGTGGTATACCTCAAGAGTCAGTACTGGGTCCAGTCATGTTTGATGTCTTCATTAATGACCTCTCCCCTTTATGGTGGGACAGAGTACACCCACAGAAGCTTTGCAGATAGCACAAAACTGGGAGGAGGGGTTGAGAGACCAGATGGTCATATTGTACTCAGAGGGACCCTCACAGGCTGGAGAAGTGGGCTGACAGGAACCTCATGAAGTGGAACAAAGTCCTGCAGTTGCAGAGGGCTTGGACTAGACGAACCCCAGAGGTCCTTCCCAGTTCCAAAAAATTTGTGATTCTGTGATTCCTTTAGGCTTATTTTCTGAGTGAGCTAAGTGCTCACTCAGAAAATATAAACACAGCATATAAACACGGCCACCATGTATTTATTTATTTGTTTATTTTGAATTTTCACTGCAGTTAAAAGAGATTTGAGGAGTTTGTGAAGAAGAGTTCACATGTAAAACAAGACTAAACTGGGCATTGGAGTGCAACACACAGAATTATTGGGTTTTTTTAGCTTCAGACTGAGAGTAGTCCACTTGATTTGCCATAGCCCTCCTAGCGTGGCTTCAGTGCTTGGATACAATAATGTGCTAATACAGTCAGGATGCTTTTAGTACAAGGATACTTTATATGAACAAATTACTCTGCAGTGAATTTCCACTACTGGGACAAGCTCACATGTTACCAAGGCAGGATTTGTCTGTGCCAACAGAATATCATAATTAGGCTGAAATCTATTCTCCATTTGAATTGGTAAGAACTTTGTTATTAATTTCAGTGGGGTCAAGATGCTAATCATAACTTCACCAGGGCACACTACCACACATTAGAAGTGAAGATTTTTAAAGCCATTCTTTCCCACTTCTTTCTGGACACATTCATCAATCTCTTCACATACTTCATCCTCACCTTTTTATCACAGTCAAAAGTTCATTCTTTTTTTGCACACTATTATCTTTCTTTGAGACAAGCCCTTTCTATTGCAATAAGTATCATCACTAGTTGGTAATTTCTTTCCTTAAAACTACTGGTGGCAAAAGATTATTTAAAACAGTTGATTGTAAAAAAAAGTATTTACAGTACCAAAAGAGACCAAACATCAGAATAAGATCAGTTTCATAATCTGGAATTTTGTCTTTTCTTTTAGAAAATAAAATGAGAGCCTTAGATTCAAATTTTAAATGGAGTAATTGGAATCATGTTGTTTAAAAGAAGTGAAAAGTCTCCATTAATGTGTCCATTGAAATAAAACATTTTACTTTGATATATCTCACTTTAACATTTTCCATAGTTTAGGTTGTGGTTCTAGCCAGTCACATTTTAATTGCTCCAGAAAGTCACACAAATGAAAAGCAGGCATTTCTATATCTGAAATTAAAAAGAAAAAGAATTGTAAAGCAAAATCTTGCAATCTACATATTAGCAGTGTCAGAGCTCCAACTTTTTTGGCTTCACCAAAGAAACTGTTTCACAAATTTTAAAAGGAACATTTTCAGGAAAGCTCTAAAAAGGAATATCTTGTATATAGCCCTTTATAATCTTCATCACCTAATCCACATCTCAATTTAAGTTTAGAGGTAATTACATTATCTCAGAATAGAGTACCTTTGTATCTTAGGCATTGGAATGTACATATTAGGTCAGACCAAAGTTACGGTTGACATAACATCCTCTCTTCATCTGTAATTATTCTAAGGTGCCTATAAAACAATCTTAAGAAAAGCGAAAGCAGATAATGATACTTCTCTTGTATAACCTCCCAGCTTTAAGCTGACTGATTTCTTGAGTCAGAATTGATATCTTTGTGCTTAACAGCCCTTGATATATTTGTCTTTCATGAATTCATCTAACTTACATCACTTCCATATCTACATCCGTCTTTAGGATCACAATGCCTTCATAAATATCTTGTCAAATTTTTCAGTGTCATGGTGACCTTAAAAATATTCAGTCACAACCGTTGGTGTCAAAAAACCACAACCTCATAAATATTTTATCAAAATCTCCTTATCACTCACTGTCAAAACAGCATTATTACTTACCACATTCACATTCTAATCCGATAAATTAACATATGAGAAAGACCTTTTTTTTTCCTAATAGAGTGAATTGAATTTGCTGTCATTAATTATACAACTTTCTTCTCTTTGTCTTAACTGTGTGTACTAAAGACATTTAGGTTATAAAATCCTTTCAATTATTAATTTAAAGGAAATGAAAATGAAATTAAAAACTCAACATGGATAGTAATATACCTCCTGGTATGTGATAGGGTACCGTTATTCAGTCCCCGTGAAGCTGTCTTTTCCAGGCTGAGCAAGCCCAGCTCCCTCAGCCTCTGCTCATGGGATAAGAGCTCCAATATCAATCCATTGTGGTGGCCCTACACTGAACTCTGTCATTTTAACTGGAGGATAGTGCCTTCCCTTGATCTGCTGGTTCTGCTCCTGTAACACCTCACTGCTGCCAGGTGACTACCAGCTCTTGTTCAGATTACTGTCTCCCAGAGCAAGCAAGGAGTATATAAGGCTTGTCTGTGTCTGCTGTCACTGTGTCTGCTCTGAAGCTGCCTTGCTTTGCACCTCAAAATTAAAAAAGAATCTTGAAATCTGTTACATCTAAGATGACCTTCTCTGAACTACCTCATGTCAAATCATGGGTAGGTCGTTCAGCCCATATATCAACTTATTTAAAAGCTGTTTGTAACACATAGGTTCATAGTAAAGCTCTAGATTTTCTTCTGTAGTGCTAGATATTCCTGGTTTATCTAGGACTGAAGTTTATTCAGACTTTACAAAAGTTACAGATTAATAATGAAATACAGCTTTAATTAGGAGAGAATTAATCTTTTTTTCATAGCAGACTGTTTGTGAAGGCTTTAGTGTAATTTGTTGTCTAGTGAACAAACTTTTTGAGAAGAAATTAAGAATTCAGCCATATTCACTTGGCATTTAGTGTTTTGTAGCTATAAAATCTATTTTCTCATATGATTTCTTCGGGGTGCAATGTTGCAATAATTTTTTTCCACTCATGTCAGCAGTTCCAGCACAAACAGATTTCTTCAGTGCTACCTTCCTTATTAATTTCACAGTTTCAGGAGAGGTACTGTTTATCCTGAAAAATAACAGTTCAAAATCTCTTTCAACATTGATCTAGCTTTGATACTGAAATGACTTGAAAGATGAAAAATGTTTGCTTGATAGTTTCCCACTAGCCAGAGGAGACTGTATGTGTTGACATGCACCATTATAACTTTCCCTCTTTATTTCTTTCATGTGTTAGCAGATGCTGGGTACTGAGTAATGTAAAAGCTTATTCCAGAACTGGGACATCACTAAACACCATTATTTCCTACAATTTGCCATACTTTCCTGTTGCTTCCAGGCTCCTCTGTGCTATCCAGGCTCAAATTCATTTCCCCAATGACCTCAGTAATACCATTATCTTCATGTTATTCTCAGATAGTCAAGGTCTTGTGCTGTAATGCAATAGAACTAAGTAAACCAACCATTGAAGCCCACAGGATTACGTCTTTAAAGTAAAAATTTCTGTAATCAGAAAAGTGCAGGACAATCTCAAGTAAGTGTGAAATCAGAACTTCACGGTGGATTTTGAGATTTGGCCCCTCAGCTTTCAACTTCATAAGGTCTGACTGTGCTCTGCTGTGTAGAGTCTGTAGAGAGATGTGGGGGGCAAGGATATAAATTACAATTCTAGGCAAGACCTCTACCTAAATGAACTCTCGTACTCATCATAAATGAGGATCATATAGGAATACCTCTGCACTGTAAGGATTCACCAGAAAGGCTGACTTACAGTGAAGTCTCTGTACCAGCCTTTTGTATACCATTTAGAATTATTACCACCCCCTATGGTACTGCTTTTGCAGCTCCTTGGAAGAAAATTCAGAAGATGATCTTCTGTAAGAAAATTGTATATACAAGTTTTTGGACCTTCTGCGGGGCTAATGGAGCTCTACTTTTCCCTTTTACTAGAGTCATGCATTAAAGGCACAGTATACTTCTTTAAAGATAGTTTAAAAGAATAAAAAGCATTTATGGATGCAGAGTATCAAGCTGTCTGTTCAATCTGAGCAAAGGGAAACCTGTCACCAAGAGGGAAGGAAGCGGAACTGGATCTAGGGTCGGATCAGTAAAAGCAGGTTAAAGTATGCAACTGGGCTGAACCTCCTCGTCTGTGTGGTTGGACTTCCCAGTCTATGTGGCAGTGAAGACTGATGGTGGTTTGGATAAACAGAAGGCTTTAAAGTCTCAGGTTTAAGAAAACAAACAAGCAAAAAGCAGAGCCCATAGTTAATAAAATTCGTAAGCAGTAACTGAATCAAATGAAAATAAGAAGGGGGGGAAAAAAAAAAAGAAAACCAGTGAGATGTTACAACTAGTAAGATGGAAAAAATTGTGAAATAGTGTAAAGTATGCTGGAAGACTGTTCCTTTAACTGAGCTTGTACTTTGGCATATTTGTCTAATATCTAATCTGAGATTGTCTTTCCACAGTTCAAGCCCCTTACTACTTTTTTCTTCTCTGATTAATGAGTCTTTCTTGAGATGTCTTAGTACAAATTTCCTGGGAGAGTTATCACATCCTCTGTCAGATATTGTTTTGGCAGAATATTCTTGGTTTTCTTATGCTTTCTTCTTCAAAGGTTTTATATTCTAAAAGCGTTAACAATTTTCTCCCCCTATACAGCAATGCTGGTTCCTGATTCAATGTAGTGTTTGACTTCAGGGCTGAAGTAGAGCAAGATAATTGTTTTCTGTACTTTATATTCAATTCTATTAAGACTAACCATTGTGGCAGTCTCTTTTCCTGTAATAGTTATACAACTAAGTCATACTCCGTCCTTAATCTGCTTTAATTTCCACTGGCTGAAACAATTGCAGCTACCTCATGAATCAATTGCATTTAGAAAAAGAAGTCACTGAACTTGTCTGTGTGTCATCACCCTAATGAAGAAAAAAGAAAGAAAAAAGAAAGATTATTATGAAACTTCTTGTTCAGGAAATGAGGAGCAACAGGCATTTTGATATTGCTGATCCATGACTTCATGGCTTTTAAGATATCTATATAAAGGCCCCTTCTGTCTCACTGTTGCTTGTATTTGTAACTGAGCTCATTCAGAGGCTGAATCTACCTCCTCTACCTTTGTTTCCTGTGTATACCCTTTTCCCAACAGCTGCTGAGGCAATAAAGAAGCATACAGTTGGAAATAATGCTAGAGCAAATCTCTTTCCATAATGAGCACTTTTGCCATCTCAGAGACTAGTAGTCTTCCCTTCTGTAGCTCCTGTCTGGTATAGCTTCCCTGTCTCTCTGCTTCACTGGATGCTTTTGCCGTGTCAGCTTGTGGCAGAGATGCATTCTGGACGTGTGATGTGCCAGGATTCTAATCCATTTGTCTTTCCAACCTTCACCAATACCTTTATTTCACTTAATTGCCCTAGCTAGAATGTGTATTCCTTGCCACTATAATGTATTTTCCACACTTAGAGATCAATGTCTGGGGCAGGGATCACCCCACAACTGATTTAATTTTGATTATCAGAGTAGCACCAGTTAGGGTGTGATACAGCAACAAAGCAATCCATGAGAAGGAATGAGGAAATTTCAGAAAATTCTTGAAACTTAGCCATTCCTGAAGATTTCATAATGTGCTGCAATAGATCAATGTATTATTAACGCTTTCAGCCCGTTGCTAACTTTGGGTGTGTAGCCACAACTACTGATTGTCGGTAGGACATGGGAAGTTTGCTTCATCGTTCCTTACTCACTTACCCAAGGCATGGAGTGTCTGCCTCTGCCCAACCTTCCTACCTTCCTGAGTGACATAATTATGTTCAGCTCAGCGTGAGACACTACTTGTGTTTAATTCTAATTTAGCTACACATAAGAAAGGAAGAATCGTAACCTATTTCTCCACATGGATGTGCCAAGACAAGGCACAATCTAGGTTTAAACTCCAGGGAACTATTACTTGAGTCATGCTTAAGTTCAGCCTCCTGAATAAAGCTGAGTGTGTAACTCTAAGATAAAATGTGAACAAATTGTTTGCAACTGTGTGAAAGAAATAAGTGACAATGAAACATGAGCAGATTCAGAGTGTATAGAAAATATAGCTTTTTATTAACTATAAACTCCAGGATCCTCTTTAGAAAAGTAATACTTCTTTTAGAAAAGTAATACTTGTATACTACAAATCTCTTGAATTACAGTTAACAGTAACATGAAGAGAAAAGGAAGGAAGTTTGATTCAGGAATCCATATAATCACTAATTAGTTTTCATGGGTAAAGACAGCACTTTAAATTCACAAAGTTAATTAGCTGTTATATGATTCCATAATGTTCTGTGTTTTTATTAGACCCATAAACAAGTCTCCTTATTAGAAACTGATGTGTGCTGAAATAGTTGCATCACAGAAGTAGCTCACACTAGAAAAGTGAGGACCTGAATCACAGGTACAGCTAAACTAAATATGCAGGCAAAGTCTTCATCATAAGACTGATTCATTTTCAGGACATCATGTCTGCTAAGAAAACAAATAGCCTGACAGAGAAACCAATGAATGGAATCACTATCAATAAGCGTAACGCACCATGGTTAAAAAAAAAACTAAAAAACACAAACCAAAAATTGAATACTTATGCACTTAAGGATTAATTGGTAATATTTTGAGTGCAAATTCATATCCTGTTTTAAATGAAACTCAAATTATTTTCCATTTGTGAGTGTGTCTCCATCATATTTCTTGATCTGCTCTTAAATATTGATTAAATGGCTATATCTTGCAGTGTCTGGCTACGCACTCCTCCCTATGTCAAAATTATTACAGTTTAGTAGTCCTCCTAAATCCATTCTTATAGGATTGGGCCACTGATGAAATGCACTATAGCTGTTCTTTTCCTTGAATTTTACAGTGAGTAACCACCTGATAAACATCAGACATAACTGTGGTAGCAGAGATGAGAACCAGGATTCCACTTTGCCAGCTGAACACCCAAGCTAGAGAACTATACACCTGCTGATGTTCTTTCCTTTTGGTCCACGAATCACACATTCCTTTCTAAACATGACACCAATTTGAGTGACACCTTATTTGAATGAGAAGGCTACACAGCATTTTCTATTATACAGTGTTAGGATGCTCTCTTCCCCTCAGGATATGTGTTGACCATGAGGGTAAAAAGGACTTGGAATCCAAGTCTCTGAGTCCTTGAGAAAAGCTGCATCCACCTGGTAATTATAAAAAGAGCAGAAAGAATGCAGTGAAAAAATTTATTCTCGGTATGTTTTAGAAGGAAACCACTAGCCTTGGTTAGTCCTTTGGTAATACAGTTACTAGAAAAATTGTCGGTTTCTTTACAAAGTTATTAGTGTAACATAGATGTAAGATATCATTTCAGCTCTGAAAAACAGTGAGAAGGGTTGCTACATCCAGTGCTTTGTTTGGAGTTTATAATCATCCAAGCCGTTTATTAGATATATGTGCACTTATATATTACTCAAAACCAAGCACATTTATTTTAACAATAACCTTAGACATCTTATGTGCAACTAGCAATTGACAGTAAAGAAAACATGAGGAAGCTCTAAGAATAAAGTTATAGTGTCTGGATATATCATTCTTTCACAGCTGCAGAGCAATGTAAAAGATTCTTAACACAAGCCTGAGTGAGCACACCAAAAGTGGCAACCCAGCTTGGCCCAATCTCTTAAACAGGACTCTAATACTCAAAATTCACATATATCATGGCCTCACATGCACCAGAATAGGTGTTCCTTGTGCTACTGAAATAGCTCAAAGAGCACTTACATTTACTTCCTACAGGCAGCTGAATGTACTTTTATATTTTTCCTTTAATGAAACAAGTGTGTCCCTCCCACAGCATGAGAGAATCTTTAATGGCACAGAGTTATCTTAACATTACTTTTTCTTCTCTATCAAAGGAAGTGTATCCCAAAGTCAGGCAGCACAATCAAGGGCTGAGCCAACACCAGTTGACCTTGCCAGGCAGCAAATTTCCTTGCACATTGTAATTCAAATATCCTTGATTCAAAGCTGAGGGTAGAGGGAGAGTCTACTATCACGTTGTACTTTGTTTTGAAGATTATAACTGAGTATGGATACTTCCTTTTGCAATGGCTGCTGTAAGGGGTCAGGTTAAGATATCTAAGGAAATCTAGAATCTGTATTCCTGTATTTCCACTGATAGTAAACACAGGAAGAAAGCAAAGAAATAAACATTACAATAGCAGCTATGAAAATGCTCTAGTTTTGAACATGATATATGGGATGTCACTGATTCACTATTATTAGACTGAAAGATCTGTTTGCTGCGATGGCTATATGCTTCAAGTTGAAATGCAATTGATTTTTGTATCTGGCTGATGTTACATGTGATGTTCTTTTTTTGTTTTCCTGCAGACAAGGAATATCTGCTGACAGCACCTACTATAATTATACAGTCTTTAAAAATGTCATACTCTGCACATGCTAACCCTGACTGTAAGATATTGCTAGCTTTGTGCTCAGGAGTCTTGAATCATAAATTACAGGTGAATGTGTGTGTCAACTTCTTTATTTAAGAGGAATGTCTGGACATGAAAGTATACTACTCACAAATTACTTGAGACAGCAGTTACTAGAAGTGTGTTTTCCTTCTTGTCTACAGTTTTGTGCCATAGTACATATGAATAGTGATGGATAGATAATAAATTGAAAAGGTACAAAGATAACATGTTGAATTTTAGATAGCAAAACTGTCACTGTCACATGTGAAAAATTCCTTGCAGCTTCCTTTAGTGTTTCTTGTTAAAGAAAATAAAGATAAGTGTTTTTTTTCTCAAATTATATTTTGTGTGTACATAACTAAATATAAGCATGTTTCATATGAATGCATACATATCAATAGATAAGCATCAGAAATAAATGCACATGTATGCACACACATATTCACAGTCTTCCTATAAGTTATTATTATTGTATCTGAACTGCTGCTTCTGCTTTTTGTATCTTTCTTATCAAAACACAATGTGATACACAGATATCCTTCAGCATCAGTAAAGAACTCAAAATTTCATCCTAGTAGTAGTGCTGTGCTTGCTTGGCCACAAATAAGAAAAAAAAAGCTGCCTCTTTTAGCATGAAAGGCTGTTTCCCTAACACACTTGAAAGAGCAGGTCTCTTTGCGACAATTGTAGTTCAGCTTAATTAGGCAAAATCGTCACTGAGTCCAGAACAAGCATCAGGCATCATTTATGTAGAATCAGGATATTTAAAGGGATGCTCACTGTGATTATTTCTTCACTCCTAAGAGGTTCAAGCACTGCTTTCTTACTCATGTCTAGGTTAAATAAAAGTGTGATCCAAATAAGATAACAGGATCAGAGAAGTGTAAAGGAAATCAAATTTTTGAGCAGTATGATGTATTTCAAAGGTCCTGGATAACTACATTTGACAAATGCCTGCAGCCTTTTTATCTGCCCTTTCTTCAATACTTGCCACTTCTGGTTTTTTTTCCTCTTTTACTATTTCAAGATGTGACATTTCCTTTGGTCATTTTTCACGCATTTTCAAGTATTTGTTTGGGTGCAAAATTAGAAACCTAGTAGCTGTCAGATAAAATAATTAGCCTTCATATTAGAAAAGGACCTTTGTAGTATTTCCAAAGTAACTGTTTCTACAGAATGTGTCATATAGTACATCATTGTGTCAGATAACGGTTTAATTGACACTTGTTTGATACCTAAATGGCAGATCTGCCCAAATTTCTATTGCATTGCTGTTTATTACTCACCAGCTATTTATAGATATAATATGCTTATTTAGAGTATTTTCTGTCTGTTTTCTATATTTATGCACTGTGAATATGCAGTAAGTATAAAAGTTCAACTGACACAGACAAGCAAAACATACCGTTTTAAGAGGAAAGGAAATTCACAAGTAAAAAGCACTTGATGCAATGATAAAGAAAAGACAACATCTATGCATATGAGGAAGACAAAGCCTGGCAATCCCTACACCCATGGTCTAGATCAGGTATTCCTTTACTTCATTTCAGAAGCAATATAATCCCTACTTAAGCGTCATTGGCCTGGGCTTCCTCGGAAGTTTATAGATTTTTTGTGACTTATAGATTTGTGTCAGTTCCTGGGAGGCTGATTTAGAACCAAGAAAAAAGAAACATTGCTATCTGAGTCCTTTCAGAGACATATCCCCAGTCAACCAAATGCTTTCCATGTCTTATAGCACTTAAGTACTTAGGTACACTAGTGGAATCCCAAACTTTGAACTTGCTGTCTTGGTAATCATAGAATCATCAAATGTTTGGGTTGGAAGGGACCTTAAAGGTCATTGAGTTCCAACCCCCCTGCCATGGGCAGGGAGACCTTCCAGCCATGGGCAGGGACACCTTCCACTAGACCAGGTTGCTCAAAGTCTCATCCAGCCTGGCCTTGAACACCTGCAGGGATGGGACATCCACAACTTCCCTGGGCAACCTGGGCCACTGCCTCACCACCCTTACAGCTAAATATTTCTTCCTAATATCTAATATAAATCTTCCCTCTTTCATCTTAGAACCATTGCCCCTCATCCTGTCACTACACACCCCGATAGAGTCCCTCCCCATCCCTTTTGTAGGCCCCCTTGAAGTACTAGAAGGCTGCTATAAGGTCTCCCTGGAGCCTTCTCTTCTCCAGGCTAAGCAAGGCCAACTCTCTCAGCCTGTCCTCATAGGGAAGGTGCTCTTCTGGACTCTCTCCAGTAGGTCCATGTCTTTTTTGTTGGGGGCCCCAGAGCTGGACACAGTACTCCAGGTGGAGTCTCATGAGAGCAGAGAAGAGGGGCAGAATTGTCTCCCTCGACCTGCTGGCCACACTTCTTTTCATGAAGCCCAAGATATGGTTGGCTTTCTGGGCTGCAAGCACACATTGCTGGGTCATGCTAAGCTTCTTATGTACCGGCATCCCCAAGTCGTTCTCCTCAGGGCTGCTCTCAATCCATTCTCTGCCCAGCCTGTATTTGTGCTTGGGGTTTCCTTGAACCACGTGCAGGACCTTGCACTTGGCCTTGTTAAATTTCGTGAGGTTTGCATTGGCCCACCTCTCAAGCCTGTCCAGGTCCCTCTGGATGGCATTCCTTCCCTCCAGTGTGTCCACCACACCACACAGCTTGGTGTCATTGGCAAACTTGCTGAGGGTGCACTTGATCCCGCTGCCCATGTCTCCCACAAAGATGTTGAATAACACTGGTCCCAATACTGACCCCTGAGGAATGCCACTCATCACTGGTCTCCACTTGGAAATGTCAGAGAAGGACAAGGTTATTAAAAAAAAAAAAAATCTCTGTAAAGAAAGTTTGCCTTGTCTGAAGAATCCTAGAAGTAACCAACAGAGATACATCAAAATCTAAGTGTTGAGAGCAGAAACTTTTTTATAAGGTTGCAAGCAATTGTCTCTATGCACATGACAGCAATATCCATAATCTTTCTTCAAAATAAGCCCCTTTCAATTTCACTGAGTAGCTACCTGCAACTCATGCTTTTCATCTTTGTTCATAGCCAAATGGGAGAAGCAACGCCACTGACTAGTTTTTATATAGTGCCTTAGCTGTTAGAGCATTCATTTAAGATACAGTTCTTCCAATCTAAAAGAATTAAAACATGCATATTTTACTTTTCTGGGAAGAGAAAATCACTAGTCACAGACTATTCTATGTGACAGAGCCCTTCTTATCTCCTGTGGACTGTGGACCACACTCCAGAAATAACTCAAGATGTAATGAGTTCTAAAAAGTGTTCTAGATTAAATATATTCTAAAGTTTAATGATTATGGAATTCAAAGGAGGGTAGGATTTTTCATTCTTCCAAATAACTTGTATTTCTCTGCATATCACTTATGTATTTTACACTGTGATTTCATTTAGCGTAGAATTAACTAAACTGCTCAAAACAAAGCCAAAAAACCCTGCAAAAATAAAGGTGGGTCTTATCTTCAAGATAATGGTTCCTGTTGTAGATCTCAGTAAAATTGTTCTTTGTCATTGTGCAGTAGCCCTCTGGTGATCTTGCTATCACTAAGTATCACACATGTGCATGAGTGCACATGAGGACAGACACAGATGTACAACAATACAGCCATAAATGTCTATTACAAAATTCTCTGTTAAGATCTCCACCGGTTAAAAAGCATTAGAGCTGCTACTGTTCAATTGTACTAGTGCCTATATAAACCATTGACCTCATAACAAAGGTGCTTATTTGGGAGATAAGTGCTTTAATATAAAACCTGGCTCCCCCATTCATAGGCAAAGAAAGCAGAAAAGTAAATTTGTAGGAAGGAGTGATAAAGCAGTCATTTAAGGTATTTTAAAAGAAAACTGCATTGCCAATGCACTTGCTATTATTGATCTCAACAGTGTGTCTTGAGTGTGCTTTACCAATTTAATAAACAAAGCTACAATCAAACCAGACAAACCACAGGAGAGCAACTTCAGAG
>NW_010130579.1:409-29453 GCF_000699245.1 Pterocles gutturalis | reverse complement strand
AATTTTTTTTTTTTAAAAGAGACAGTCCATATTCTCATCCCCATTATGCATCCTACCCTTTTTCCATCTTTGGTCTTCTTCAAGTTCCAGGTGCCATCGGGCAACTTCTCAAAGAACTTTCTTGCTTTTGGTGCTTGGTCAAGGATGTGGGTAGGTGGTATCCCCAAAACTTCCACTATTTTATTCATTTGATCCACCTGTTCCAAACAAAGAATATTTGTGAAGAACATGTGACAGCCAGCTGAGCAGTGTGACAGAGTGATATTCTACAGTCACAAGGGAAGCAAACTTTAACTACCCAGACAAGTTCTAAATTAATTGTGAGTTTAAGAAAAATCCAATATGTACAAAACAAATTAGTGAATAAGGAGTAAGAGAGCAGACCCAGAAACAGAAAATTATTAACAGGCAATTCAGAGTTCTGACAAAAGACACTGCTGTCATTGACATTTATTCATTTTAGAATTACTACACTTTCCTAATTTATGCATTACAATTAAACAGATTAAAGTCATTATGAGAATGAACAAAAAAAAATCAAATTACTTGTACTGTAATATAGCTGCATACCTCATTTGCCCCACTAAAAAGAGGCTCTCCAGTGTGCATCTCAACTAAAATGCACCCAAGGGACCACATATCAATTGCAAGATCATAAGGCATTCCCAGTAGCACCTCTGGTGATCGATAAAAACGACTCTGGATATATTGGTATATCTGAAATAAAAGCATCTAAAGGTAATACACAGCATCCAAAGAACATTATTATGATTCTGTATTACAGAACAGAACTACCATGAAATACATTTTTGGTGTTTCCAAGGTATCACTGATATGAAAAAGCATCTATACATTACATTAATAAAAGTATGTAAATGTTGATTCTTAAGAAAATACTAGTATTTTCTTAAAAAGTGCAGATTCACACGTTGACAGTATTTTACACTTTCGGGTTGATGAGTGTAATCTCATGCAATTACAGGTAATCATACAACAAAATTTTAGTTTACAGAAAAACTATTCCACAAGCCACATAGGACTCATGTAACTCTTCAGATAAAACCAATAGTAAAAGATCAAAAGCCACAATTATGTTGTGACGAAATGAGACTAAATTATCAGGTGATTCCAGGAACAAGATAACAACACATGGGGAAAAAGCAACCTCCTTATACCCCCAACTATACTGCTCATTCCACAGAGCAGATAATTCTATCTTGATTATGAACCTGGACACTGGTTTAAATGTAGGCATATTAAAAAAAAAAAGAAAAAGAAAGAAACAAACAAACAAACTTTAAAAAATCCAACTCCAAAACCCTTAACAAAAAATAACCCTACAAAAAATACCCAAAACAGAACCATACTTTATATTCTAAGTAATATGCAATTTTATTCAGCACCTTCCACAAAGGCACTGGTATTTCCTGGACACTTTTTAAGTTAATGAGGAATTACACTAGGTTTTTATATTTGTGCTTCTTAACACCTCAAAATTATCCTATGATTGACCTAAACAACCCAGATCTCACCTCACCTCCTTCACCCCAGGCTGAGAAGTTTCTAGTTTATAGCAAAAAGTCTTTTTATTAATCCAAATATATGTCTCACCACTGTTTTGAACAGAGCATTCAATATTCTAACCTGTTCTTCCCAAACTTATTATGGCAAAAAGTGGCAGTGTACTGCTGGCCAGTCCCAACTCCTCAAAAGAGAACTGGTAACTTGTGTTAAAGTTAGTCCATGAAATTTCTTAATTTTTTTCATATAATGATCCCATCTCCAGTATTGTTAGTCCTTTTACAAAACCTCACCTCTTTTGCAAATGTTGCGTATTTCTGGGAGGGGTTTTGGTTGGTTTGTTTGTTTTTTTAACACTCAGCTTTCCCAAAGCTAAAAGATATGAAACCTGACAAAGGTACATAACTGACCTGGGAAGGCTCAAAATCGTTTTTTCAAAGCAACTGAAGCCTAACTTCTATCTGTAGAAGTCTTCCTTACCTCTCTAGCTAAACAGGACACAATTACAAATTTTTGGACAACTATTTAATAGTACAGATCTATCCTAATCTGAAGAACTGTCAATAGAAAGCAATCTGGCCCTTTGTCCTAGAAATGCTTTGCACATATGCATCTTTACTGATAGTAATACTGTTGATCTCTAACACCTTATGTGAAAACTAGTTACTATTTAATTTAAGTCACCATTAATAAAGTTTAAATTAGCTATCGAGGTATTATGACTTAAAAATATTGAGTTTTTCATATGTATCCAACAGTAGCATAAATAGAATTTTCACTAATACTCACCCTCTGCCCAAGTTGACACGAACTGCCAAAATCAACAATCTTGATAGCACTTCGTTTGGGATTACAGAGCAGGATATTCTCAGGTTTTAGGTCACAGTGAATGATACTAAGTTCAGGAGTCGCCAGAAAAAGCAGTGCAGTGCACATTTGCTGTGCAAATTTTCGTGTCAGATTCAATGAGACACCTCTGAAGTTGGTGTTCCGCAACAGATCATACAAATTGTAGGACAGCATTTCAAAGACTAAGCAGAGATGGTTTCGGAACATGAAGTGACGCTTCAAATGCACTTTAAAAAGGGGAAGAAAATAATTAATGCATATCCTGTGTAGTAATTATTAAATACTAATTTAATTACAACACAGTGCTTAAATATTTTAATCAATATGAAGTAAGCTCACCTGTGAGATAACACAGTGTTACTTTTTTTTCCTACATCTATGGTTATTTACAGAATATTGCTGCCATGCCTAGGGTACAGGAGGACATTGTGCACATCCGAAGTGCCCTCAGGTATACCTCAGTAAAGCTACATTAAGCAAAACATCATTTAAAAGATAGAAGATATTTTTTCAAAATAAGCTATCACTCCCCTATTAGCAAAGGCAAACACATTTGCGGGTAAATAAAAATATCAGCAAGAAAGACAAGAAGCGTGAACTGTGTGTTATGCAAGCTTTGTCACAATACTCTTGATCTTCTTCAGGGGAGAGTTCATTTCTCCACGCTCCTAAAGCTAAAACTGTATTCAAATCCACGCAGATTGGAAAGAAGTGCACATACAGCAGCATTCTCAACAGTAAAGCAGATACCACACTTTAGACTAAATTCTTTGTTAGATATTTCCCATACATTTAGAGAGAAAAAATATTTGAATGACAGACTCATTTAAAATATACTAAGACATTACTGCAATTTATAAAACATGACTTCAATTGTTTACATCAATTAATAAAACTGATCAATATCCCAAAGGGATTATATTCATTTCATCAGTCATAACCTTCATTTATTAAACCAACCAACCCAGGCCAAATCAAACCAATTTTTTTTTATGAAATAGGTAAAAATTTCATCACATTAATCTGTTCAGAGGCAAGCAGGGTTTACCAGTCTACCAATCATTCAGGTTGGTTGCCATAACTAAAAGAAAATTGAAATAGGAAAAATACTTCAGCCCTCAGATAAAAAGCAACATACTCCCCTTTTTGTCATAGTAAAATCTTGAACCAATATTACCACAACGAGAATACAGACTTTCAGTTAGGCTCATTACTTGGTGTCCAATGGACCTTTTTTCCTCCATTATCATAAGCCAGTTGTTCATGTGTTCCCTACAACTGTAACAATACCATTTGCTTCCACCCTGATGCCAGTTCCTGTAATACATCATTGTCTACACCTTTCATATTTTCTCATCTTTGCCATGTTTCCACTATCCTCCCACCATGAAAGCACCAGCACCTATTCATGTCCTTGTGCTCTTCTTATCCTTGGCTCCAATTCCTGGAGTTGGACCTGCCAACTTGGCAAGAAACACCACTTACTCCAACTGATCTATAACTACCAGCATGCTACTGGCCAGCTGGTACCACTTGTAACTGCCACACAGCTCAAATAGTTTGCATAGGAGCTGAACTTGTCACATCTTTCCTTCAGTGAAGACATGACATTTGAACATTTCTCCTCCACTCTGCCACCAATTTCCATAAAACTTCAAGACCTTAATGCATTCTTACACTTGTGTTAGATCTGAAGGAGACCAGTCAGAAGATTTGACAGAAGCGTAAGCAGTTAAACTTTATGTCCTTAAAAATGAGGCTACGGTGTATTTAACCATATTCCTCCTGAAGGCCATGTTTTACATCCCATACTTGCAATGCTGTCAGCCTTATTCAGCTATTCTCAACATCATGCATCTGAAAGCCGATGAGAGGGTGAATGGTCCACATGCCCTACAGACAACTGATTTTTTACATTAATATCCTGAAAGCTTCAATCAAGCCTTGTTGAAAAAGTTCATACGCAACTGTTCCTATACTTACAAATACTTTCCAGCGAAGTACCTAGAGATCTCAGTTTTCCAAGGCCAGTTTTTCCATAGCATGCAATACAAGGTACTAATTCAAAACATTCTCTATTTGAGTTTTTCTTTGTTTACTGATGCTTTCCTGTTCACTAAATATTGTGTTAAATGAAAGGGGAACTTTTCAAATATACCCTAATAGATTTAGAAATCAGCCTGAAACAAGCCTAAAATCACCTGCCTAAGCAAAGGCAGTATTTATTATTTCTCCACTGTTCAAAATTATCAGAACTTCTTTTTCTTTTTTCCGTTTCAACACTGGTCTCTATATATAGCTATCCTGCCATAACTCACAGAGAGAAGACGACATAATGTTTTGGTCCACTTCATTTTACCTGATGTTACAAACAGAATCTTTAAAAATTTTAAATACGAAGAGCTTATTTGATGATGCCTATAGTGTTTTTATTTGCTGTGTATTAATGTTGAAACTGTTCATGTCTTTAGTGTTCCTGAAATATCTTCTTGGCATAATATGCTGTCAAGTTCAGTTTTTGTTTTATGTAAACACGTTATTAATAAATTTGAATTAAAAATACCTTAAAAACTTTTAAACTGATTACATAACATGTATTCTAAAGCTAATATTCTATAAAACAAGTTAAAATATAACTGAATACTGCTCAGCTAACTTAACAATGTATATTAACATTATTTTAAGGTTTCTCTCTAAACTATAGAAAGAAAAATTAGTAATCCAATATAAACATGCAAATCAGAGTATAGCTGTTGGTATTTCAGCATCTACAAACTAAAAGATGCTTAAAATCAGTTTCATTTTCTTTAATCACTCTTTTTCATACTCCTCCATCTCTCTTTACAACACGCTGTTGCTCTCCTTCCATCACCTTTTCTCCCAATTCTCCAATCCAGAGGATAGACAGGATTTAATACACTTTTTACATGAGCTGACTTAATTTCATCATTATTATAAAGTTCAAGTAGCATTATAAGTCAAAGGAACAGCATTCCAATCCACAGGAACTGTCAAAATTATAAGCTTTAAAATATTTTCTGAGCTATAAATAGGTAAGTCTTAATGTTTACACAAGTCTTATATCATTTTTGTTATGCAAAATTTTGAGCTTTTAAAACACAATCAAAAAATAATGATTTAGATAGCCATAAAACTAGTGTATGATGCTGTTTTACATTAAATATGCATGCTCATATCCATGACAGTTCTGAGATAATTTGAGATATATTCAAAGTAGTGAAAGATACGCAAACTACCACAGATCACAGCTTCTGTGGAAAAGCCAGTCCATGGCAACTTCGTCAGGTGTCCATCCCATTAACAAGAAAAACAAAATTCTACAAAAGATCTCAACACTTTAAAATAACAACTCTGTTATCCAAAATAATTTTGTAAATTCTCCTTATGGATCTGTTCCTGTTGCAAAGCAAACTGGAAAATTTGCACTAAATAATATTAGTAATTTTAAAAGTTGTATTATTCACTTCTTTAGCACCAGAAGCATTCTACACTACATAGCAAGACCTCAAATATTCAGAATTTGATTAAATAAAAATTTAGAATAACTATTCAAATACCTATATAGTACTTCATCTCAGTGTCATGTTTGTTCATAAGCTCAAGCAGTCGCACTTCAATCTGGGCTTGGTTTAAGAAAGCCTTCTTGTTTTTTATTATTTTGATAGCCACCCACTCCTGTTCCACTCGATCATAAGCCTTTACAACCTGAAAGACGAAAGTCAAATACATCAGTAAAATCTCTCAAGTTTTTGAAATACAGCAAAACACACTCTCTAAACTTTCTTCACTTTCTTAATTCAGAGAAAATATTTTTAGAACTTTTTTCTTTCCAGTTAAATTTGTTTTCTTATTTCTTCTCTTACTTGATACTACAATCAAGCCACAATTGATCATGTGACATTTATTGCAGTGATGTTGCAAAACAGAACAGAGGCTTCACTAAGGCAAGCATTATATCCAAATGCAATTATAAAATCATCAAAAGCAATACTGTAAAAGAACTGGCAGAATCAGAAAAAAATTAACAAAAACAACAAAAGAAAAGGTCCATCCTCCTTCCAGCCTTTTTCTCAAGCCTTGGCTACAGCTACAAACAGTTAAAACAAATGTTACCAAGTAACATTCGTAATAGGCAATCCCTAGCACTAGACAATCTTTCAGTTTGAAAACCCAAACCAAACAGCTGATAATGTGAACTGACAGCAAAGGCTGCGGACTTGCTCATTGCAAAATGGTTTACCAGATCTACTTGCTGAAGTATATTCAAATGTTATCAGTAGTAACAAGAAACAGCACAAAACACAAGCGAATTGAGCAGGCACTCAGTACAATCGGATTAAGAAAAAAATAGTTTAACTTCAAAATGAAACAAGAATACCACTTCAAATAAAATGCATATGAAGATTCACATGAATTATATGTTGGTCAGCTGATACACATTACCTGTCCAAAGGATCCTTTGCCTATTAAAGAGTCAATTTCATAACGATCCATCCACTTCTCCCCATTTTTTACAATGTAGTCATAGTTATCATCATCATAGCCGTCATTGTAAACTTTTCTCTCCTTTTTGTGACTGGAATCATCTCCTTGGCCCTGCTGATGCCGCCGTTTTTTTTTTGCATAGTAAACCTAAATGTGAAAAGTACATTGCTTAAGAGCACTTTCTAAACATCAGTTCAATAAAATCAGATTTTATAATCATCATACCTACTCCTGTGATTTTACAATGCAACTTCTACTACTGGAAAAACAAACAATCCTCTCCTGCTATCATTATACCAAAGCAAAGTTTTGATGAATAATATAAAAATCCAGAAAGTGGATCTAAACAAATGCACTAGTAACTCAGATCTCTAGAGCTGCAAAAAAACAAAATAAAACAAAAAGATACATAACAGGACACCATACAGCCAACAGAACTAAAAATGTTAAGTAGCCTGGAAACAAGAGTTATCAGTTGCGCTCTCCACAAGACTGGGAAAGAAAAATTCCAAGTCAGTCAGTAATCACTGCGGAAATTTCTTCATATTCGCAACAATTACCAAAGAGTTAGAAACTAAGTGATGCTTTCCTATATTAACCACATTATTTTTACATTTTACATTTGCCAATAATATTTAATGAAATAATTTAGGGAAAATACTACCATTTTCCTTTAAAGTCCTTATGACACATTAATAAAGGTTTATAGCATGAGCTAAAAGAGTGTTTTTGTCACTCATATTTCCTTATCATGCAACAGAAAAGCTCAACATTTGTTTACAAAACAACAGAAAATAATTTCCAGGATAAAAAATTTCCTATGTGCTGGACAGAAAGCAGGACCATGACATGAATTATCTCAAATGAGGTGTGAATAACAGAGAGAAAGCTTGATTTTCTTATCTCTTCACAAGATTACTCATAGAAAATATACTTAATAATGTATTGTAAACAAAAACTACACATCAATACACATTACAAAGACAGCTGGAACCATTACCTCATTAATATGCTTGTATGTTTTGATCAAATCTACGGAGAGTTTCCTCAGTGGAGCAGTGGCTGGATCACGGAAAGTTTGGGGCATCCGCCTCTGCAATATGACCATATAATAAATTAAAAAAAAAGCTCGGACTTTAACAAAATAATTACTACACCAAACTGTGATACTCCTCACAGAAATGAGCTATTTCATTGCAAATTTTTCTTCTTTAAGCTGACCTTAAAAAAAAAATACCAAACCAAAACACAAATAGAGGAATCAAAAGAAATTAACAGTTAATTTTTAAATATATTTAATTAATCAAAAACATACAGAAATAAATCTCCTCCCATTATGCCTAGCAGGCTTATTCCCAATAAAGTCTTTCCCCCAGTCAAAAACACAGCTCCTTTGACAACAGAGATTCTTCCTGACATTACTCCTCTACCTCATGACTGTATGTGACCTGTAACTATATTTAATGTATAGCCGCCTTAAAACCACAAATGGAAGTTAACAGTAATAACTACTGGACAACTGTGGCAGTTTGCCACATTTAAACTGTATTAAATTCCAAATAAAAAAACCTCAGGTCTACCATGCTTTGCAATATCCAGGCCTAAATCTAAATATAAAACCTAAGGAAAATCTAAAGAAACCTAAAGTGTGCACATGAACACCGTACCTACTTTTAAAGTTTAAAAAAAAACATCCCTGAAAAGGTAGTTATGCTCCTCGTATGTGTTTCCTAAAATTGACTACGTTTAGAACAAAATAATCTTCAACAGCAGGCCATTTTTTAAATTGTTTTCCTGAAGAAACAAGACTTATGTGTGATAAAATTACTTCTGTGCCTCTTTTTTCTTTGCATGCATGTGCCATGTAAATTCTGGACCTACCAATTAAGTTCTATTCCTCCTCAAGATTTTGAAATCTCAGAAGATAAAGTTCCTGAAAAGATGAAGTTCCAAGTGGCAAGCCGGAGTAGTACCACCAGCAAAGAGAAGGCAGAAAAAACTAAATCAGAAACCACTTCATTTGGCTAAAGCTGACTACCTGCTCAGCAAACACTTAACAGCACAACTGTACCACTAGACAAGCTCTGGCAACTTCTCTGTCTCACCCAGTGACAGTGTCAGATGCAGAGCTTGGAGAGTGATGAGCTAGCTTAGTGTGACTGGTCCCCTAGCCTGCCTCTCTCTATTCCCTCTCTTCTCAATGACAGAAAACCACACAGCAAATTTAAGCAATTCCTTTGCAGAAAAGCTTGTTTCATGTATGTTAAAGGTTCTACCACTTCCTTACTCATTATTAAGAGGATTAGGTGACTGAGCACCACCATACTCAGCCTTACAATTCTCATTTCATGCCATCAAATACAGCCATGCTCATAACTCTCTTCACTTTCAAGTGCTTCATATCTCATCTACTGCCTCCTATTACAGCTAAACTGATATGCAGCCTCCTGCAGAGCTGAGGAAAGAGCATAAGCCACCAACAAAAATAATGAAACTGATTTCTATATCAGTATTGCTGAACCAATAAATGAACCAGCAAAGCGTAACTGCTCCTCTATCTTTCATGGTATTATCACTTAATACTTATAGTTGTGGCCGTGCAAATAGCTCATTTTTTGCCCAATGACCAAATAAAATAAACACATTGAAGTAGCCCAAAAAAGTTCTCACAAACTGAAGAGATAAAGAGAGTTTATGCTTCTGAAATTGGAACTGAAGTCAGGTACCCAAGAAACCATACTAGAAAGCTAAGCTCACACACCCCTCCGGTGGATGCAGAGACTGCACGGGGGGAGGAAAGAGAGTGTGAGCAAGGGTGAGAGAGTACGAAAGAGCATGAACAAGCAAGAGAGCTAAAAAGAGGGGGGAAAAGCTAAGAAACCACCAGTAAGCTTACTGCATCTGCATGAGGCTGGGACTCCCAACAGGGACAAAACTCGGTGGAGTTGAAGCTTAATGAGAAATGGCAATTCAAAGCTTTGATGCACACCACTCCAAATATGCCCATATAACGTTTTTACACCCCTGCAAGACTGCTGATTTGTGGTCTTCTTGATTAGGTAATGTTTCTCAGAGATAATGTGATATAGGTTGAACTTCCCTCAGGGAATTTTAACCCCAGTCATGCCCTAGGTATTTGTTCCAGTCAATTCACTTTTGGGTATGCCTGCTACCATCCATTTCCCTTAAGAAGTTTCAAATTAATTCCTTAATTCTTTTTTACTACAAGCACAAACATTTTGTAAACATCAGGAAAGTCTGTTTTAAAGTTTCCTAAACAAACTATTTGACATTTACAAAACATTTTTGTTTCTTCCTTTCATCCGTCAAACAACTGTGGAACATAAAACAACTCACACCTAAACATGATCTCTTTTGGTTCTCTCCTATGGCACTGTTAAGCAACTAAACAGCATCCAGTCCTAATCCCACCTGTCACTTTTACAGGCTTTTCAAACGCAAGCATTGCCTTTACATTTCTTAATCTGACTTAAAGAGATTATTGGAACATGAGAACCCCAGTAGATTTTGCCGGTAAAAGAAACTATGCTGCAGTGCATCAACACTGGCAGGGACCAGTCTCTGTCTGAGGCTGACATGAGCAGCACAACATCTCCAATACCACAGGTTATGAGCTTTGAGGAAAGAGACTCAGTGTGGAAGAACTCCGTAGTTCAGATCAACTATTCACACACAACGTTGCTCTAATTTGGAAAGAGAATTTGTAGGACCAGTATTCATGTTTATTTTCTAATTTATAAGTCAAATTCACTTGCTTACTAAAAAAAAAAAAAATCTTCCAATTTCAACTCTGAAATAAACAGCCTAGTGAAAAAATATCTAATTTGTTGCCATTTCCTAATAATAAATAATTAAAATTCTGCAGGCTACCCCTATGCTGCTTGCAGCCAGTACCTTATTTGAAAATTGTGCCTTTAATTGTGCATTTAGACAGTCACACATTTCTGAGGACACATTTTAACCTATATGAACTTTTTAACAGGTACTATTTTTCTATCCTGAGTTCATAAAGTTTTGGGTGGGAGAGAAGAAAGAATTGACTTTTTCTTCCTCCCCGTTATACTGCAAAATTCGAAAAATAAGAGAATGTTACAAAAATCCTTTTGGACACTCTTGTTCCCTTCTTCCTGATGATGGAAGATGATGGAACAAAGTGGTCATTATCCATTTTATACAATAACACTCTCAAATTCTTTATCACTGGGGTAATACCAATTTCCCTCTTAGCTTCAGAGAATGCTCAACCACAAAAAAAAAAAAGGAAAGAAAAATAAAAATCCTATTGCACAAGCTTCAGTCTCTATCTGGTGGCCAGACCGCAACACTGCAACCTCAGATCTTCCCAAACATAGAAGACAAATCAAAAGATATGCTTGTATTTCAAGACTGAGAGGTAAGAAACTACTTTCACTACTATTATATATGTCAGTAAACACCGATCGCATTCTGACTGGTCCACACTTATGCCTCAATGGAAACAGTACAGCTACCTCGGATGGTACATTGCAAGTAAGGAATTGAAATTTGATTTTCTTACCTATTAACCAAACACACATGACACAGTACTGAGAAGCAACCTGTAACTAGTCTAAACAAAGAAGAATCAAATAAACACAAAAAAAAGCCAAACAAGAGCCCCAGTCACATGTACTCAACACATTTGAGACAAACCATGTTTTAAGGAAACTATGAGTTTTAACTCAGGTATGTTGTTTTAACTAGCATAGTCTTTGAGGTTCAATGAATGAAAGAACAGATAACATATTTATCTCTCTTTGGATATATGCTTTGTTATCTAAAACACAGATGGCACTGTTCTTTACTAAATGCATTTAAAAGTAGGGACCAGGGGAAGTACAAGAAAAAGAATGACAAACCCCGTGCTGAAATTCTTGTTGCTGGGAGCATAAACATTTCCTTCTAAAAAATGTCTGAGATAGATGGAAAGTGAGAGAAATACTTCTACTGAAATGAAGTGCGTGCTCACTCACATTCATGACAGTCTGGTGAAGTCTGACCATCATTAATAATAATGTTGCTGATTAGGTAGCTGAAGCAACTGAACTAAGGATTTGCTACTGCCTAGTAGAACACATTTAACTTTGCAATGATCTAGTTGCAATCAATAAAATCTCTGGCCAACATCTGGTCAGTAAAACCTAGAATTTTACATGTGATGTCATCTTAGATACATATAAAGAGAAAGATGTTTAGCAGTCAGCCTGACCTTTGAATTCCAGGTGCTTTGTGATAACTAAACTCTTGAAAGTTGTTACCAAAATCTTCCCATGAATCTCACCTCAACTTCCTTATCAGGTAAATCAATTTTCTAATCTTTTGTACTTAACTGAAAAAAGTTTCAGGCAATCTGAGTATTCATGATGAAGGTACACATTAGCACAGCACAAAAGAAATGCTTGATTGAAGTTGTGAAAACTTTTAAGCTCTTATCTTATATTCACGTCAGGCTACGTTGAACTCTCAAGATGCAACCAGTTGAAACAGGACAAAGAAATATTACTGTTCCTTACTGCTAAAGTAGAAAGGTCCCACAGATCTCATATTTTCACTCTAGGCCACATGCTCTTACTGCTTTCCTGAAGCTGGCTCTGGCATTTGTCAAGAAAGGTAAGACCACACAACCAAGAGCAGGACCCAATCCTGCCAGCAAGCCCGGCACTTGGTGAATCACAGATTTAAAATAAACCCATACGATCCAGCGGTTTTCGGGGAAAAAAATCCTTAAGCCTGACTAGTGGAGGGGGAAAAAAAAAAAAAAAAAAAAAAAAAAAAAGGCAGAGCTGGAAGTTTTTAACTGTAATTTAAAACCTCATAAATAAGTGAAAAACAAAGCAATCTGGTTGGCTTTGAAGTATCTTCCTGTTCTCTGTTCCTTGCCAATTATGAGATGAGTAAGTTTTGGTCAGCATAGCTGTACAGCAATAGGTGCAAGAGAAGATTACATAAATAATATTTTAAGGGTAATGTATAATATAAATACAGATAATTTATATAACTTTAATATAAATTGTCATTACTGTTTCCTAACCTCTAATCTGCAACTGTGAATGAATCATAAAACACCAGAATATGGTCTGCAAGCCGTTACAAATCAAAAAACAAGCAGGACAGAGTGGGAATTAAAACAATAAATTAACATTCAAGGCCTAGTTTCCCCATTATTTGGTTATGAATGAAAATCATTACGGGAACTTGAACAAGACAATGCCCCTCCAAAAAAGGAGTCAGTCCTCAGTGAAAAGAAAGACAGAAAAATAACCTGAAAAAACATTATAAGGCAGATCATCCTTGCCATTTATCAAAATTACATAATTTACAGAAAATGTTGCTGTTCTACATGCTAAAACTTAACAGCTACTCTTAGCAACAGACAAGCCGTAGCCTTACACATCTTGCTGCAGTCTAAAGAAATTTACTACTTGATATCTATTATTTCTATAAAACTTCAGCATCCCAAAAGCTGACACCTCATCCTGGGTGTTAAATTCAAGTAAATCAATTCTGTCTGGGTTTGGACAAAATACTCTGTTTAAAAAGTTCAGCAAGTGTAGCAATCAAGAAAACAACCTTTGTAACATTTGTATTCTCAATTCCTTCAATGAGAGATTCATTCAAAGATATGACAAACTGCTCTGCAAATTATTTAACAGAAGTGAGTTTATTCAAACGATGACATATTTGGAGAGGAGAGGGCTGACTTCTCTAGCAAAAGGCGATGTGCCTTGCAGCAAGGCAGGCAGTGCAGTGCGGCACTCCGGCCAGCAGATGGTGGCTGGAGCTCGGGAAAGAATTTTGCCTGGCGGTCCCGGCACAACCACCACAGACCCTGGGAGACTCCTGCTTCATCGACCTACCTGGCTACTGCATCAACAAGGTAATGGAGCACGTTAAGGAGCAAAGGAGCTGACAACTCCCTGTTAATCAACCGTTGGACGCCTGTACCCAAATGGGTTACTTTTAGGCTCTGGAAACTGGTAGCTGACCAAACCAAAGCTGACCCAGCCATCTAGGCTGCTGACAACAAATGTTGCATTAGGAAATAATGGGAAACGGAAGCTCGGAGACCTAACTTCGTGGCTGTTTGACTGGATGCAAGACACTGCATTAAAATGATCTACCCTTTAGGAATTACACCTTCTGGATCTGCCAAAAGTCACCTTTTTCCTCCTCCTATTTTTTACGGCTATTTTAGATCAATTTATCACACCTTCTACAACAGACATTCAGACTATTCCTTTTGCTGCCCAAGTTAAAAACACGATCTTCTTACAGAATCATAGAATGGTTTGGGTTGGAAGGGACCTTAAAGATCATCGAGTTCCAACCCCCCTGCCATGGGCAGGGACACCTCCCACTAGACCAGGTTGCTCAAAGCCTCATCCAGCCTGGCCTTGAACATCTCCAGGGATGGGGCATCCACAACGTCTCAAGGAAACCTCTTCCAGGGTCTCATCACCATCACAGTAAAGACTTTCTTCCTAATATCTTACCTAAATCTACCCTCTTAACGGTATGTACTTGAAAACATAGAAGTATGTCACCTCATGCGACTGAACAGAGTTTGCCATTACTAAAAGTTTAGTCTGGCATTAGAAGCTTCAGTAACAGACAAGCACATAACAACAGAAAGAACTAGTGGTGAGATTCCAATAGAGGAATAAAACAACCACACAAGAAGGACAGTTCAGAAAATGACCTCTCCAAGAGTTGTTCAGAATTGACATATACAGGACAGAACTGTTTTTATCAAGGACAGAGAGAAACAAGTTGCAGCATATTCAAGGCAACTCCCTGAATAAAAAGGATTCCTGTAGAAATGTCGTAAAGAAAGAAACTGTACGATGTATGTATCATTTAGACATGAAAACGTAGTCCACAGCAATGGAGAAACATAAGACAGCACACAGCCTTCAACAAGGTTTTTCTATGAAGAAAAAAGAGTAAGACTTCTGTTCTAATCAAGATGAACTAAAGCTGTCAAAAGGGCTATTGAAAGATTGAACAAGAATTTTTTTTTTGCTCAGAGACAAGGTCTAGAGTAGATGATCTGACTCACCAGCATAAAGATAGTAGATGGATTGATTTTGCAGATAAGATTAACCAGAAGTACAGTGCAAAGGAGAAAAGCCATTGAGACTCTCCAACAGGAGCTCATATAGAACCTTCATACCAGCCTAGAATCTGGTGAGGAGAACTTTTCATGGCACTTTTTGACAGGAGAAGCACAAGCACTCAAAGGAGGAAAAAGTCACGAAAGGCAAGTAGTCAGGAGACTTCAAAAAGTTGCCCACCGACAAAAGTCAAGGGGTGCTGAAAGCAGCTCACAAAGGAAAAAGGAGTAACAATTCTGAGCTGCTTAGGCAGAGGACTACAAAGACTTAAACAACATACTTATAATAAAATAGGAAGACACAAGCTACAATGCAGAACAAACAAGATGGAACTGGAAAAACAAAAACATTGATTCTATAAAACAGTGTTAGTGCTGCAAAGACAGCCTGATTGCCATTACCAAGGTGGCCAGTGGATCATCTCTTACATGGATAATTTCCCAGAGCCAGCCTCAGCTTTCTACCTACATCTACATCCTCATCTCAGTGGGCTGCATTCTTTGGTCAACAATTCTTAGCTGTTCTCTGAAAACTATCATCTACCATTTTAAAGCCATTGTGACCACAAACAGCAACAGATGGTGATACATCCTAAAGCTCCTTGAGTTTGCTTTTCGGTTTGAAAAAGTGAACAACTAAGCACTAAGATACACTAAAGCTCACAAACGTGACGCCACATAGTAACACTTAGATAAGTACCTTGAAGGGTTTAAGGAACACAGCAACTTTTCTTAATTGGCACACTGAGGCACTAACCTCACTGTGGAGGTTTCAGGGGACCTTTAACCTAAGAAAAGTCACATAAAATACCTTTGTATATTTCTCAAGCTAAACAGTATTATATATGAGCAGATTTGCTTTTCCTAATGAGTGGCTCTTACAAAAGTAAAAACATCCTTTGCCAGCTCAATTCACTTTGCCATTCCTCACAGAGCCCTCGTCATTACAGATCTCCAAATCTTAGTATCAATTATGTTCAGTTTGACCATTCTCATCCTCTCTAATCCTTCCCTCTTTCTGCATAAGTGCCTTCCTACAGAGCAATACCAACAGAACATCTCTTGATGGTACTGTAGAATTTTGCTACTGAAGCCATCTTGAACACAAGAACAGACCTGAATCTGGCAGCAACAAAAAACTTCACTCTCAATCCTCTTTAAGTGGAGCGTGCATCATCAGCCTGCACCACATTTTGATCTGACTTACAGACTTCTAGATTTTAAGCTTCGAAACCCATCTGTGTTCACATCTACCCAACTGAGCTGTGCAAGTTTTAAGAAAGCAACAGAACTATCTGTCATACAGGGCAATACTAGCTCTTGTGACTAGCAACCTAGCACTATTAGTCAGTAAGCAACTTCAGCCACTCTATCAACTCAAAAGTGTTAAGGAAGAAATACTTATCCTGACAGCTCAAAATAATTCATAATCATCATAATCCCTGTGTTCATTTTACCTCCTTGCAATAAGTAAACTACTAGTAGTAAACCCCCAGTGATAGCATAGCCTTAGATTTTGCATTTTTTTAAAAAGCTTATCATAATAAAATGTGTCTTCTCTGCAAACCTCTCTATTCCAAATACACTAACCAGTGACTCCGCATTAAGATGTTGTCCATTAGAATAAGTAATAAAGCAATCACATTCTAACATCAAACAGCCCTAAAAAAAAAGCTATTATTAAACTCTCTCTCTGACTCTCCACTTGGACAATCTTTCTCCTCTCTCATCTCAAAAATGTTACAAGTAGAATAATCACAATAAATATGTACCAGATGTTTAAAAACAACTTCCAGAAACTTATTCATCCACCCATTTTTGAAGAGTAAGGAGTTATATAGTTAAAATTAAAAAACAAACAAACAAACAAACAAAAAACCCCCCCAAAAAACCCCACAACCAAACACAAAACCATATGCCCTGATCCTGTAATTTATGGGTGTATAATATATTTAGAGAAAGAATTATTGCATCTAAAATGACTTTTTTGTTACCTCTTACCTGGTTTGTTAATGTTAGAGGTTGCTGAATCTGGTCAGCATATGATAAGGCAGAAACCTGTTGGTCATTTATGTTCTGCTGCCGACGATCACTGTACTGCTGATGCGAATGGGACATCTGTCCAGCCATCTGAAGGCCAGCAGCATGGAATGAAAATGATGGTGCAAGCCGAACAGATGAAGGTTTGCATGCTGAAGTCTCTCCTCCTGCAAAGACAATGTGAGTTTTTAATACAGTTAATGGCTTGAAAACATTTACTGCAGTTAGCCACTGTCTCCTAGCTTACAGAGCTTATAAACACTAATAGTTTCAACATTTTAACATACACAAGAGTTTTCATACACAACGAACCCAGAAATCATCCTCATGTAAAGATTACCTAGCTGTAGTACTTCTTCCCATTTCATTGTGACAAATTATTCATTAAGGATAAACAGGAATAAATCATTAACATCCCTTTTCTAACATCTTCACCTATGTATCATATCTCAATTGGAATATGACTGGAGTTATTTTCAAAGATACGAATTTTGGGTATGGATGCCATGAAAGCCACAAAAACACACAAGTTCTGCCTTCTAAGGTTGCTCACAGCAACTTTCTGGACTGACTGTACCAAAAGAAAAGAAAAGCTAGTGCCCAGCCTCAGCAGCTCATCATCCCTGGCCTCCATGTTTATGCCTCCCTAAAAACTGCTTAGCTCACTAGCCTACATTTTTAATTTCCATGCTTCTTCCAATGCATGCTGTACTTCACCTCAGCTTCCTGACTCCTACTGCTGAGCTTTATCAAGCTATAGGTAGCAAGCACTCTTAACTTGAATGAATTCCTCTTTGGAAAGGTGAAATCACACTGCAAGAAGGAACTGCAAAGCAACTGCAAAGCAAGAGATAGACAAAACACTTGGTGTCAAGTTGCAGGAGAATGGCAAACCACATGGCCAAAGTACTAGATTCCGTAACATCCTGAAAAATGCCAAATTGCACAGGCACAGAATCTGTCTCTGAGGACAGATCATGCACCTCTCACCTTTTGTTTCAGACATCCTTCAGATGGCATTTAATTGGTTCATAGTCTACTTGTATCTTCTCTGGCCTCTAACAGTGGAGGACAGATTAAAGTACAATTTGGTTTTCTTTGTTCGCTAATGAAAGTTTAGCATGTTCCACATTCAACATCCATCCTTTTGCTTTTTGCTGACTATGCCAGAGGGGGGAAATTCTCTAAATGGATGCCATGTTGGCACAACATAAGAGAGAGAGCAGGATGGGACAAGCAGTCAGGCACACTGAAGCCAACACTGCCACTGAAGGAATATCAGGAGCTGAAATGTGAAAGTACAATTATTGGTAGAGATTAAATTTAGAAGCAAGATGTGAAATTATCAAGCACCTTAACCAGTAAGGGAAATCTCCATTTCCTTTGCAATCAAAACCTTGCAAGAAAATATAATCAGTAGAAAACAGTAGATGAACACCGCCCATCAATTTGACTTTCTTAAGAATACCTGACTGCTCAATTCACCACCTATTCTAAGTTAAGAAAAAATAAAATATTGAAAATGATACTGCATCATGGACTCAGTACCTACCAGGGCAGTAGAAGAATCGCATGGGATGAAATCAAACACCATTTTACATTAAGATCATCTTAGAAAAATATATTCAATAAAAAAGTCAAAATAATATTCAAACAGCTATAAATAAGAAAGTCTATATATAGTATAATCACGATTACTTTAAAAGGAGTGAAGTAAAATTGAGCAGTGAAATACTGACAGACCGCTGGTATTTTTCTCCAGTGTCACAATTCAGTACTACTAAAAGACTAACAGAACAAAATGCTCCCGAAAATGAACTGGTAGTCCACAAGCACCCACATATTTTCACAACATTTCCTTAAATCTTCAAACATTTTACTCAACAACAAAAAAAACCCCAAACCACTGTCATGAAATAACTATAACACATGCATGATGGTGCCTCTGGTAACATGATAAAAGTATCAAGATGACCTTACAAATGGAAATAAAATAAAGACATTCCTGACCTAAAACCATTATAAGCTAAGTCAACCTAAAAATGCACAGAAAATTACTCTTAACTCTTCTGTAAAATATTCATTAAAAATGTCTTTGTGAATTTAACACAAATACAGATCCTATTAAGCTCTGAAAAGGAAACTGTCCTCCAACACTTAAAGATACAGTGAAATTATTAGTTAAATATCTGAACGTAAACTTTTTAGCATACTTGCATCTTATTCTGTTTTCATTGCAAGTAACTTGTTATGTTCACCTAGGAAATGGGCAACAGATTGGTGCCTTCTTTTTTAAATTTGAAATCCTGTATTACGAACTTCACAAGTTCACATTTAAATACAGGGGGAAATATGTGCAAAGATTCTAATGAATCAGCTGCTCTCTCTCAAAGATACCATGGTTTCTTTATATATTAATGCACCTGTCACTTAGATCATGTAAAAACATATAATTTTTTTTCTCACTACCGTATTTTCTTAATGTCTAAGCTCCATTTTTACTAGAGAATCAGAGTTGATCTTCCATCTACACAACCTGGTAAATTTAGTGTACATTTACTTTCTAAGATATACTGGACACTCCTGAAAAAATTGGTGAACACATGTAAACCATTATTTGGTATGTCTACTTTCTGCTCTTTTAATTTCTCTGATTTTTCTGCTTAACCTGAAAAAAAAAAAATGTCACCAACATCATGGTTATTCATAAATAAACAATATTTAAATCAAGTAGTCAAAAAATACCATTAATTCTAAACTGTAGAGCCATTTACTTCAAAAGTTTTCTCTCTTGTATTTTTTTACCCCAGGTCATTTTCCCAGTAGCATACTAGATATCTAGCAATCTACATAACTTAATAACAACAAATTTTATTTAAAAAAATTCTGCACTTGCATGTGTCCCTAAAAATCCAGAAAGCTCACATACACAAAAATCTGGGTAGCATGGAGTTCTCATTTACTTGACTTCATAGTATCTTCTGACACTCACCCAAAAGATTACAACAAATTTGAGGATAACCTGAATAATGCACTACACACACTTTTTTTTTTTAAAAAGGCAAAAATAAGAAAAGTAGAAAAGGATCAGAAGTATAATTATCCCACAAAAGAAAAGTCATAATACTGATGTTTCACTCCAGCTTTAAACTTTTGATGCTTGAGCATCCTTTCTCTCCTGAGTCCACTAGCAGGACAATGAGGCTGTATCTTTCCTGATCTTCCAAACTGATGATGGTCAGTTGGACCAACTCAGTTAATTCAACAGCAGTGCCCCAAAAAAGAGAGCTTCATAATTACAAAAAGGTGACTGCACTGCACAATCACAAAGAAAGTTTCTCTAATTTTTGACAAATAACTTATTTTGACAAATATTTTATTAATTCAGTTTAAAAAATTTTTGAAGAGTCAATGTTTGTGATCAAGTATTTACCTATTTGCTTGGAGGCAAGGCAGGCACAACCTACGACATCAACATACATTAATAAAAATTGTATCAAACAAGAAATTTTTTATAAATTATTGTTCTTTGTTAGAAATGTAAATTGATTTCACAGACACTAAATCTCAGAAATAGAGACATTAATAAACACAAGAGCTAGACTAGAGTCCCATGACTTGAAGTCTGTTACAAGTAGACATATGGAAACTGGCTAGCTCACACAGCATGTTCTTATACCAAATAGAAAGGCACTGTAATAGTCTCTGTGAAGATGGTGGTATCTACCCTTAACCATGTTAGCAATAAGCAAGAACCACTTGGGTCAAAAGATGAGTAGCCAAGTTATTTTCATCTTTACAACTTCTTACTGTCACTGAAACGGAGACACAGGAGTTAACAGACTTCTGCTGAAAGCAGTCTTAGCTATCAACAAAAACAAGTAATGTTCAGGATATGGCCCCTGATGAAATACCTGCCCTTGCCACATTTCAAACTTTGTTCCATGATACTTGCAATCCTATCCCGGTACAACTAATCCCAAGAGAACACTCATAACTTACTATTATGAGCCAAGAAAACACCTAATGACATGTTAGGCAGAAAGGAAGGGAGAAAGAAGAATTGGCTAGAATAGCAATCTTGACCTCCTCTAGTTTTAGGCAGAGGAGTCAGCTATAGAAACAGGAACATTTGTGTACGTCCATTAACTGAGGTTCACAAAACCCCTGGTGGATGAAGTTCATTTGGAGAGGTCTAGGTATTCAAAAAAGTAAGTGATCTACTGACCACCATGGGAGTACCAAAATCCACAGGAGCTCATTACCACACCACTTCCATAACTTCTACAGGATAGAAATAGCTAAGTAACAAGGTCTAGTCAACGATCAATCTTCCTTTCTAACCACTGTAAGTTCAAATGACTACATGTTGTGAAGCACCTTGGGAAGGAAACGAAATTTCGAGTATTCCAAGATCCCTACACACAAAGTACGTTAAGGCAAGAGATTACAGACTGGGAGTGGGTAGAATTCTCTTACGAATGGGCCCTACCTAACGTGTTAGTTCAGGGAATGGCATAAAAATATACAGGTTGATGTATGTTTACAGTTTAAAACCAACATTTATTTCCCTATGATGACATTAAATCAGAACTTGTCATAAAGAATGTCCAGCTACAGAAGGCATCCCTTATTTCAATCTTGACAGCCTATGTTTCTTTTCTCCTATAGTCATGAATGTAACAGCTCTTTCAAAGTGAAGCTGTTCAGAACACCCTATTTCATTAGTGACATTCCATACACCATAGTACAAGCAAAAATGTAAGTGATAACAATAGTAACTTCTTGACTTTTGTAAATTTACTGTCTCTGGAAAGTAACAAGTGAGGAAGAAGTGAGCATTATTAAAATGCTACACTATTGTAAGAGCAAGCCATTATAACTAAAACCAGAAGTAAATGTTTAAAAGGGAACCAATAGCACAAATGTGATGACAGAGAAAACTTAAATTATAACCTCAAAATAACTCAGAACTATCTGAAAATATAGACACTGCAAAAATGGATTACCCTATCACATGGAAGAAGGCAGGGCATCATTAATGTATCATTTTAAACCAGTGGAAGAGTGTAAGTTCAAGAAAGTATTTCTTTATTTGGTGAGGATTGGACATATTCTCATTCAAAATAGGTTTGTTTTAAATGACTTTTCCAAGTATCAAGGAAAGTAGTAACATAAAGTAGAAAAATACTTGAGATGGTAGTTATTGAACAGTCTATAAATGACCTACAGTTGGTTTAATAGATTAAAATTTTTTGTACAACTTTGCATAATTTTTAAAAACTCAATGCAGTTTCAAAATTCAATTTCCTACCCCGTCCATTTGAGATTATGTTATTCCCATTTTGACACCACTCCACCTAACCCATTTAAACATTGCCTCCTTCCCAAAAAAGTAACATAAAGCAATTGCTGGCCTTCTCCTTTCAACATAAAGCAAGGCACAAATTCACTGACTGACTGTAAAAAGTCACAAGTGACATCGTGCCACCCCATGAGTTGATCACTGTTATCTGAAAAAAAATAGTGTATTGTGGTCATTTAAATCTGGTACCTAAGAATATGAAAATTTCAACTGAAGTTTTCCCTGCATCTGGGCCACTGCAAAGTCTATTCTCTGGACAAGGCTGACTGATGTCTAATAAAATTGGAAGCCATGCTGCAGCCTTTCCCACAGCCACTGACTGAGCACTGGCACAGCTTGCCCAGAGAAGCTGCGAATAACATGCCTTGCCAGATACTCAAAACCCACCTGGGCACAGTACTGGGCAATCGGCTCTAGGTGGCCCTGCTTGAGCAGGGGGAGGTTGGACCAGGTGACTTCCAAGGGTCCCTTCTAGCCTCAACAGTTCTGAGATTCTGTGCCACAAATGTCAGCACGAAGTAAGCAACAGGACTTCTCTCTTTAAATCAGGGAGTTGTTAGATCAGCTCCTCTGTCATGTGGGACTGCACCTGAAAATCCCCATAGCAATAAGATAGTTTCTCTGCATTCTGTCACCCAACTCAAAAATATATATACTCTGCTTCTCAAGGTATGTATGCGACTCTCTTTGTCCCTCCGTCACAGTTCTACTGAAATATTCTACTTAGATATACCTAAATTGAGGGATAAAAAAAGGAGACAAACTAAAAAAAAAAAAAAATCACTAAAATCATTAGAACACTAAGTGACATTTCCTTAATATTTCTTCATACCTACTTATCTCACACTTAAAAATAAAACCCAAAAATCGACCATTGTAACACTTCTGACCCCATGAGTTATACAAGCTTGCCTTCAAGACTGACAAAAGCGTCCTCCAGTGCAGCTGCTGATCTTGACTTCATGACACCAAGAGATAGAGAGTTCTTTACAAATAGCATAACCTTTGCAACAGCCTTAAAAATACTTCACTGTCTCTTGACTGGTATGCAAGATGAAGCAGGTAAAAGCAGTGAAAGTCACATCAGCATTCTATTGCATACTTTTAAAAGTTCAAATGTAGTCAATTCCCCACGTTTGAGAACTTATCACTAACCTGCTATCTGGGTAGCGGATTTCCTTTAAAATTATAACTTCATAAACTCTTCTGTACCAAAGTCCTCTGCATGTGGCTTTGAGGCAGTGATTACTACTTCCGCAGAACGCTTTGGCTGTTTTGCTAATAATGTTCCTGTCCCTACTTTCCCACGTCTTTGTTCAACTCAGCTCAAAGAAGAAGCAGAATTTCTTATCAGGTCCATAAATTAAAGACCAGTCAAGTATGGCACAATAGCATTTAACTGGCAGAAATAATGCAGAACTACACTGGAAGCAGCAGCAATATTCCTTGGGTGTTTAACCTGGACTGTGGGGTCACGTCATTTTGAAGAATGAAACTTTCTTCTCTGCACAGCTCATCTTCTCTCATCCTCTTTGCATTGCTAGCACTTTTTCTTTCTGTTCTTCAACATTTTCTCTATAAAGATCATTGCTTTGACACTAAATATTTGGAGCTTCCTTTCACCTCCTCTCCCTCCTGCCCCATCCCTCCCTATCTCTGCTAACTACTAGTTGTGTCATTCAGCAATATGTGGAGGTATTCCATCTCAGTGATATGTTTGCAGCTGAATGAGAACCTGCCAGAAAACGTGACCAGAGAATGAAAGTGTGAACTGTATCATTCACCACAATGGGTATTCTCTTTTCCACACTCAAGAGTTCAAGAGCTTGTGGGCCTATACCACAGACCAACTATGGTAGTTCTTAGTACTGCATATGACTGGCTCAGACTTCAAATCTTTTCATCTCCAACTCCTGCTATGCCACCACAGCTGAATGCATCACTTTCTTGCATTTTTATGTCCTGTATTCAGACTACTGAATGTGAAAATGGCCCAATGTCTCCCTAAAGAAAAACCTGTATTAGTTGAGGAATTGTACAGCCCTCTTCCTTCACATAAGATCCACCTGGTTTTGCAAAGTTAATAGTTTTGCAGAGTTCTGGTGAATCTTGTTTTTCAAAATCCATGCTTGGAAAGGTTCTCAATACCAATGAGCATTATGATACCTCAGCTATTATGCGGAGTGTACCTCCAAGAAAGGAGCCTGGAAAAGTGAGAAGACTGATCTCTGCATTGCTTTAATACCCAACCACCTCTGCACTGCATTAGCACATCCTAAAACAGACAGTGAACAATTAGCAGTAGAGACAAACACTTGTATCTTGAGAACTCTGTTCAAATAAACCCACATTTAAGACAAGTTAGACCTACCTGAGTTCTGCCTAAGCACAATAAATGTCATGGTATTTTAGAGTTTAGAACAATCATCTTTTAAGCAACAAGCAAATGCCAACGTGAACTCTAAGTGAACTACTACTGCTCTACTGAAACGCTGCTTTGCCTATTGTCCTCATGCACTGCATTTCAAATGACTGCATGAGAGTGTGGAGGTACATGGACTTCACTCCGTTTACTCTGGAATGAGGAAAGCTGTGAAAGAACCCAGGGAACAAAGGGAAATTACCTGCAGCAGCTACTGTAGAACAAATAACTCCGTTATAAATATCCTACACCAGTTCCTCCTCTGAACTATATTATTGTGGAAGAATAATATTATTAAGAATGGCTACTTCTGAAGGTATTCTACAATAACTATTCAGTCAACTTCCCTGTACAGAAATGCCAAATGCTACTTTCTCTCAAAGCAAAATTAAGCCCTAAACTTAGAAACAGCCATCCTCTCAAGTCCTGTTCACCAGGCCAATACACCCAGCCCACAGAATCCTCCTACTTGTGCTCCTTCCCAATGGACAGAGCTGTAGAGAAGATGAAGTGCTTAGAAGGTGACATAAAATTACTTCTAGGTGCCATCTTTTTCAAAGGTTGCACACCTTTGACATGACTTGTCTGTCACGTGTCTGTTTGTATGGCAAAGATGGAGCAAGAAACCTGGAGAAAAGACAGGCCAAGACTAGGCTTCATTAATGTTTCTGACAGTGTCGTGCCTGTCTTGGCTATCCTCTTACCTAGATGAGCTGCAGCAGGAGGTAGACTTTGGACAGGACCTGCATGAACGCGCTTTATCGCTTTTGTGCAGCAAGGCCTGTAGTCAGGGGACACCAGGTCACTCCTGTAGAAATACAGTGGCTAAGACCTATAACAGAGAGAGACTGTGGTATGTTTCTCTCCCTAGCCACTTCAAAAATCTGGTACCAGAAAGACTAAACATCAGTGCTCACTATAATACTCCTACCACAAGAGAAGGAAATTTCTAAAACTCATGAGCAACTTACAATTTAATCCACTGGCAACACTATATAAATTTACACTTCATTCACATATAAATTTTACTTTGAGCATACGCTGGAGAATCTTAGAACTAGGAAAATTTTGTCAAAGTGAAACTACTTTTTTTACAAATGAAGCTCAAGATTATCAAAATTCTCAGTTAAAACCTACAGAAAACACAAGTACTCTAACTTTCAAAGTCAAAATCTTAAGCTCTACGAGAACTCTTAACTTCTACGAGAAGCTTTCACATGTCAATTCTTAAGAAGCAGGCTCCCTTGGAGCATGTTTGAAAAAAATCTACAACCCCACAAGTAATCAGCGAGAACTGAACCTATGTACAGGCCTTCACAAAGCCCAGAAGCCTCCACCTAGGTATACACTGGACTGAAAGAACATTAAAATTGAAGAGTATGGTGCACACAAGTTAGGAAAAAGCAGAATACTTCCACAATTTTAACTTAGTGCCTCTATGCAAATACGTTGTGATGCTGCTTAGTTACATGAATACCCCATTTATTTTAAACGACAGAATGGAAGTGGCGCTCACCAAACAGGTTGCCATACAATAGATCTTTTTATTTTCATTGTATTTAACATAATACCCCTTGACACTCCTCAGACTGTGCTCCAAATAAAACTATTATGGTCTGCATATATATTCTATACAGTAGTCATTGTTTTTGTATCCATGTAATTCACGATTTCCTTCTGCAATATTCTTACGAGACTGAATTTTATCCTGTTCCACAGAAGAACAGGGAGACATGGGTTAAACACAAAAGGGTTCCATGATTTTAAATTTATAATTTTGTATATACAGAATTTGAAAGTCTTTACAAAGACAAGGAACACATACCAGTGGGTAAATCTCTGGTTTACAGAGCTTTACAGGTTAGGTTTCAAGAATTTGGGAAAAGTAAATCAAATGGGAGTAGTCCAAAATGGATGTTCTTTTCTGCTTCCTAACAAAACCAAACAAAAAGGGATACTTGATTAATCTTGGACTACAGACTGAAAAGTAATATAGTTCTTTGAAGCAACAGGGCACTTAGAAATTACTCATATAACAAACCAAATATCCATTCAAATTAGTGTTCTCTCTCTGAAAGTGGCCAACAGCAGTCATCTTGGAAGAGAACAGGGCAAGCATACAACAGTAGGTGCCTGGCATATTCATCTAATCTCCAGTCCAGGCATCACATGAAGCAGAGTCTTTGTGATTAACGTGTATATATACATATATATCATGCATCCTTTCCTTTCATGGAGTTTCTGAACCATTTTTTGCATTTCAGCTTTTAGCTTCCAGAAGACTCGTGGCAAAAGGCTCCACAGCTTACTCACAGGCAGCATTAAGGACCACCTCCTTTTATTTGTTGTGAACTTGCCATTTTCATCTGATGGCCTCTGTTGAACAGTAACAAAAATTAAGGCTGCCCTCCTGCAAAGAGGCAATGACACTGACATGAAGAAATGAATGACAGGCTTCACATCAGCAACTCTGTTTATTCTACTGCTGGGTGATGGTTTAGTTGGTTTTTTTAAGCTCCCTTTTGACACACTGACTTCATATGATCCTCTGATTCTCCAAGAGAGGATATTCTAGTATTTAAAGAAGAAATGTTCTCAAATGTGCAGCTCTATACACGCCACCATATTTATTACTGAAGGGGTTTTTTTTTTCTAATATACATTTAATAATCTTCAGAAGTTTTCCTACTACACTGTAAGTCTGTACAACTCTTCATCATAAACCTGTTGCTTGAGAAACACTCTTCAAATTCAAGCAGTTTGACTGATGATTCAGCCCAGCATCGTATTTGTATTATGCCAAACGAATAAGTGAAACCAAATAGCTGAGCAACCAATACTTAATTATTAAATATTTAATAAAACACATTTAAAAAAGAAGAATAACATTTGCTTTACAATTGAAAAAAACTATAATTTTATTAAAAAATTGAAAAGAATAAACCACTTATTTTTCAGAGGACACCAATGCTGGTGAAAATGTGCCCAGGCTAGGGTTCTGACGCTTTTTTCTCTCCCCTTACAAATTTATGTTTATGATTTTGTGCCATTACTCTTAGGCTATGCAGTTTATAAGTTTTCTAATTTAATGAAAAGCCTGCCATTTAAAAAGAGGGACTATAAAGACGGGGAAATGGAGATCTACTTTTTTATGATCACAATGAAAGTTCGTCACAGCTCTTAAAACGGAAACAAACAATGAAGTGTGGATATTATTCCAAACAAAGGTTTAAAAACAACTACTTAATTCCAACTATGTAAGCATATTTAATCTAGGTGAAAGGCCCACACCTGTCTTTCAGTTCCCAGTGCAACCTCTGAAAAACACAAATACAAATAGAAAACACTGTTTATATACAAATTTCTAGCAAATTCAGCGAGTAAAAAAGCGGAAAGGAGAAAAATACTTTATAAGGCATGATAATCTCATAATATAGACCACAAATTTAGTGACATCAAGTTTAAATTTACATGACTTTATTGAAGTTGTTCCATTAAACATGATATAAAAGAATCTCTACACTCACATTTCAGAAGGCTTCAAACAAACTCCACTGCGAGTACAAATTATATTTTATCTTAGTTTTTATCTTCTAAAATGCACTAGAAATCACCAAGCTTCCCTATTAAAAAGAAATGTTTGCTTTATTCAAGAGCAGTTAGATTCACCTCTGCTGTCAGTTTCCTGAAGGGTTTACAAAACAGTTGAAAAATTAAAATTCCAACAAAGTAAAAAACAGACTTAATCATAGGCTGCTTTTTAACAGTAAGCTTTGGTCTTCATGATGAGCACAACTCATAAATGGCTGCAGACTATCATAATGCGCTCCAATGTTTAGTTTAAAAAAAAAAGAACTTGTTTAGTCCTAAGCATAAGCATTAAATAATGAAAATTCTGTCTGTTCTCTTGGTATTAAAGAACTAATTAATCCAAATTTGTAGAAATAAAAAAAAAAATATTCTGTGCATAATGTTTTTCAAAGTATTTCACAAAAAATAGTCAAATGGAACCATTTAATCAAAATTTCAGTTCCAACTTGACTCAAAGGATCCCAAATCTGCTGACACCAGAATTACACCTGATCAAAAATATGAAATATGCCCATGAAGGCAATTTCCACCATTCCTAGTCAATGCTAGTTGGTATTAAACCTCAGACATATATTGATACCTATGCTAAGGGGAAGAG
>NW_010130579.1:0-375 GCF_000699245.1 Pterocles gutturalis | reverse complement strand
AGCAGGCGGGGGGGGAGGGGGGGAAGAATCAGCAAGAGCAACCTATGTAGATGAATTTACTCCATTAAATTATTCGTTACCCTTACAGTCAGCTTTACCGAGTTGGACAGAAAGTATGTGAGTAGTTATACAAAGAAAGCCTACAATCTGGACAGCTAAGGAAGACAAGAGGGCAGGACCGGGGAAGAGGAGGACGGAAGAAGGTAAATTAATCTGTGATTGAACAGCAGAAAAGGCAGGTTTGGAAAGCAGCAAAAAAAGAAACAAATGCAGATTTAAGCAACAAAAATATTTTAAGAGGACAGAAAAAAATCCAGACTCAACTGTTACATCTGAAGTGGAGTTTGGTTTTTGGTGGGGTGGGGTTTTTTGGGG
>NW_010130578.1:0-2418 GCF_000699245.1 Pterocles gutturalis | reverse complement strand
GGGCGCTCCCCCCCGCCCTCACCGGGCACAGCCGCGGCGCTGCCGCATCGCCTCCACACCCAGCGAGGCTGCATCGCTTCTGCCCCCGAGAGAGGGGTTTTTTCTGTAGAGGGAGCGTCTGCCCAGGGATCTCCATCGTGCCATCTATAGGTTAGCAACTGCGTATAATCAGTGCATTCTCCAGGAGCATCGAACAGCCGCAGGCCAGACAGGCCCTTCCGTACAAGCATGTGTTAGACATGTTTCGGCCGGATGCCAATTAAGTTACACCAAACAGCTGAGAGACTGTCTGCCCAGAGCAGCTCCCCATTTAATAATGAGCCCATTTACCATTGTCCTCCTACAACAAAGGACAGAGACTCCTAGACAAAACCATACAAAAGTTCTCAGTTATAAGGTTTCTAGTAAAACCTTAATAAAAAATATAAAATAAACGCTATCAGAACTCATACAGTGCTCTGCGTACTGCTTTATAGCCGAGTACACAAACAATACACGCACTCTTGAAAAACAAGTCAGCAGTGATAGCAGAAATAGGCCATGGACAAGCCTCCAGCAGAACTTTTTTTGTTTCAATAAGACTATCAATGGTTGCAAGTGACAGCAGAAAAAGCACAGTGGCTACAAGTGACCACACAGGTCAGACCACTCAGACAACAGCCTTACTGCCTCGGGTCCTCTGTGGACAAACAGAGAGGGGCCCTGCTCACAGGAGATGGCAGTGATAGCAGAAATAGGCCATGGACAAGCCTCCAGCAGAACTTTTTTTGTTTCAATAAGACTATCAATGGTTGCAAGTGACAGCAGAAAAAGCACAGTGGCTACAAGTGACCACACAGGTCAGACCACTCAGACAACAGCCTTACTGCCTCGGGTCCTCTGTGGACAAACAGAGAGGGGCCCTGCTCACAGGAGATGCTGATAAAGTACCAGTGTCATCACTCTGAAAGACCTCTTCCAAATACAAAGTGCTCTAAGAGACCAGTGTGATACCTGCTCTCCCGAGCACACCTGGTACCACATACAGCATAAGACAAATTGAGAAATAGCATCAGAGAAAAACTGTAAATATAATTTTTTTCCTATGAATAAGAGCACACCTGGTACCACATACAGCATAAGAGAAATTGAGAAATAGCATCAGAGAAAAATTGCAAATATAATTTTTTTCCTATGAATAAATATTATCAGTAAAAAGTGTTGCATTAAGCATTGAAAATACAAGGGTTTACCTCAACACGTTCTGAGCCTCTGTGGATAGCAGTCACCTTTTCAACAGACATTGTTACTGACAATAAAAGGAGAGATTTGCCCTGAATTTGTAACTGACTCTGGGGTGGGGCTGATAAGCTCAGCTGAAGCCTCCCTGTTCTTCAGGGCGGCAATGAGTAAGAAAGCCTGCAGATGTGTGATGGGATTACAAGCTGGTGGGCTATTTTAGGGGCAAAAAGTCTTCTCACAGAGAAGAAAAATAATAAGTTGATTTTATTTTTTCTTGTTTAACAGCAAGACTAATGGAGCCTTACTTATGACACCATTGACCCTGAGGTGTTTCTCATCAAGGTAATTGCCCAGCAGCTGCCAGCAGACCCTTATTGGAGAGCACGTGTTTGTGTGCTGGGGAGTAGCTGAGGCAATGTGCTCGCCTGGAGTTACTGCCTGGAGAAACTGAAAAGCATGTAGGAGAGTGAACTTTCTAAAATTCAGACTTAAACAGTTATATAATTTCTGAACCTAGCAGGTACCTACCTGGTAGGAATCATTCTGGTGCTTGTCTGATGTAGGAAAGAGTTTTTATTTGTTTCATTTTTTGGGACTATTTATATCACATTAATAACTTTTTTCAAAGTATTGCACTATGTATAACAATTAGTGTAGGGTGTTTTTTTTTTTTTTTTAACAAAGTGAACGAGGGTAACCAGACAAATACATCAGGAACAAAGCTGCCTTGTGCACTTTTCTCTGTCAATGTCAGGAAACCTAATGCCACTTGACCTTTTTGTCCCAGTATATGTGCATATATGTGTATGCAGGTATATATTCTTGCTTTATTTCACCAAATATCAATTACCTTAAGCGTCTATAGTTTATTTAGGAGCGGCATTTGATTGGGTTTTGGTTGGGTGACTGTTTTAATTATTTACTCATCACCTGTGAACATTGTCCCTAGAAAATGAAGGGAGTTAAAAGCCTGTAACATTTCCATGACTGGTGTTTTTCAAGATCACATCCACTGATTTTCTGTTGCAGGAGCCCCCTCGCTGTGTGACACCCCGGCTGGGGCCCTGCCCGGGGCAGCCGCCAGCGCTGGCATCGTAGCCAGGAGATCACCGCGACGGGCTCTTTCTCCAGAACCGCGTTTCTCTGACCTGTCCGGGGAACGACCCGCGGCCTGCAGACAGGAAGAAGGAAGCCCAG
>NW_010130577.1:2026-7866 GCF_000699245.1 Pterocles gutturalis | reverse complement strand
TAAGTTAACTTTAACCCACGACAGAAGTCTTCTGCCATTTTAGCAGTCCCTAGATGTATCCAAATAGTAAATACTGCATCAATCACTGATATGGAAAGCCTATGTTGTGCTTAAAATTTTTCCTTTAAGAAGACTCTAGTTTAACCTGCCTAATGTAAAAGCATATTTCTATTTGTCAAAAATAGTGTGAAAGTAAATTTAGACTGACAGCAAAGCAAAGGAAATTAATGAGTATATTATTATAGAGCACATATGTGAAAGAGTCATGAAGCCATTTGACATTCATACTTTTGTGACTTGTCCCAGAGGTTTTATTCAAGAAGTTGCCATAATAATATTTTTGTTGTTGTAAAAGTTAACAACTCATGAACATTAGATTTCTATTTTCTATTTTCTGTGAAAACGAAGAGAAAAGGAAATAAACTAAATTCATTTCTTATGTGTAAGGAAATACATTGCATAAAATAAGTCAGATTACACTTAAACTTAACTATCATGACCATGGGTCTGTCATTGCCATGACACTAATTTATGAGCTTATAATACCAATTGCTTATTGGAAACACTTTTAAAATGTTTAATCAGAATGTTGGCGTATAAAATGACCTTATTCGTGACCCTGAGATCCATTAATTAAAGGGACTGTAAATGTGAGTCTTCTGGAAGACAGAAAATTATTTATGGTGTTGTCAAATAGATTTAAACAACTTCATGTATGTGGTCATTTTCAAGTTAAGCTGAGCTTTGACTTTCCTAGATCCATCCTTGTATGTCTGGGCAATGATATAACAATCCTCGAAGGAAGCCAGCTGCCACACACTTCCCTTTTGAGCTCAGTCAAGAGTTTTCTGCTCAGATAAGCTGGCCTCCAGCTATGTCTGCTTATTTTGATCTGTAAATGGGTGGTCAACCCTGTTCCTTGGAGAGGTTGTCCCCCCCAAAAAAGACCAGTCTGACAGTTCTGTCCTTCAGGGCAGCCTCACATGAAAACCTGCCTACTGGCCTAGCCTAAACAAGTTGAAGTTTGCCCTCCTGAAACCCAGTGTCTGCTACTTGCCTTTCCCACATCCCCTGTTAGAAGTTAGGCAGATTGGGAATTATCAGAGGAGATTTTTTTCTGTTTTAGCTTCTCAGTCTCAATTGTCCCTAGTAATTCTTATTTTTAATCCTCCAGAACAAAGGAAAAAAAGCCTTGTGATTGAACCATTAATTTTGTATGATTTATACTGTACATATTGTACTTAATTTTTGGTATTAATAAAAAGTGGTTTATCTTCACAAAATTATTAGAATAACAATTCATCAATATTTAGAAGAAATTGGTGAGATAAGTCAATGAAATAAATAAAGGATCATAAATAATGGTAAGACAGTGCAGGAAACTCCCCATACATATTGTATTCAAAAAATCAAATCTTACGTCATTCATTTACATCTAATTTCAACAGTATCGGATTTTAGTTCTTATCCTCAGTGTCATCAAAATTCACATTATAGGTTCAACTCTTTCTCATCAATTGTTTTTTTCTCTGGTAACGTCTTTCAGGTACAAATGTAATTTTGTGCATTTCAACTATAGTTTTATAACTTGTCAGAAGTCTGCTGAAATTCCTGAACATATGCAAGTCCGGTGTTAAACTGTTGTACTGCACGTGCATGTTCTGTAGTCCTCTGAACGCATGGCAAATAACCTCAGTATGCCTAAAAAGACTGAGTATGCATTTGGGCTCCTGCACTAAAATTGTATTAGAAGGAGGGATTAGTCCCCTAATTGAAGAATCTAAAATGAAAGAAGAGTAAGAGATGATTATGAAGATGTTGATTACATAAAAATATGTTTATAAAATTTAAATTTGACTAGAAACATTAAAGTCAGTTCATGTGTATTTTGCCTCCAAGTAATGGAAGAAGGAAAGTCTAACAGGACAGAAAACTCCATGCTTTGTGAATATACACAAAAAATGCTAACTTTTTCGTATTTTGCTTTATATATTTAGCTGAACATAGACTGATTTACGATATACTTGTACATGTAGTTAGATGAAAATGACACTACAGAGTTTTTTACAGATTTTTTTCCCCCATTAAACGGTAGCATTTCCTTGTCTATGTCTAAAACCTTTCTCAAAAAATTAACACAGTAAAATAAAAGCAACATGTACACTTTATCCCTAAGCCTTGTATCTATAATGGAGGATCATGTTTTTACAGACTACATGAAAAAAAAAGGGGGAATGTATATGAATATAACTCTTTTCTCTTTACATTCTCATTGCTTTTTACTTATTTTTTCTTAAAAATGTGTATTGTCTGCCTAAATGTTGGGAACCTCAGGACAATTTCTGTATTATCTCTCTACAGTGTTCTAAGGCTGGAACTCAAATTTCTGTATATCAACAAGAATGTTGTGACATGATTAATAAACTGTCCCAATTAATAAAATGCCCTTGAGTTTTAAATATTTTTTTCTGGATTTTTGCTTTTCATAATAAGTCTATTTATTAAAATTATTTTGTTAGTGTTACAGTTCATCTGCACTTTTATTAGCAATGACTTTCCTACAGACTCCTTTAACAAAGTGCCATTTTCTTACTTACATTTTTGGAACACTCAAGTAACAGTTTGCTAGCCTACAGCAACTGAATAAGCAACAGGTGATACTGCTAGCCTTGCCTTACAGCTACTCACTTTTTCTCACTCACCAACAGAAATGGTTCAGCTAGAATAATCCGAATTCTGACTTCATACTTACTCTGGCAAAGCTGCTCGCAAAGTCATCACAGTCACTCCTTCTTTGCAAGGATTTTGCACCTTCTATAGGTAGATAGGGAGAGTCCACAAACTAGTTCCTGACACCCTGGCCCTAATATTGCCCAAAACTAATTTGCCATGACAAATGACTCTAGTTAGGAGAGAAACAAAATATTAGTGACACCATGGATCTTTGTAGTAGTTCGGAAGAGAAAGAATATTAAATTGCTGTTGTCACAGTTTCTCTTTCAGGAGAAGAGACAAGGTAGGTAAATAAACTTACAATGACTGGTAGGTAAATGTACCCTCCCTACTGTGATCTTCCTAGGAGAAGTTGTTCCTCTTTTCTTAACTTTACTTGTAAATAACCCATTCATTCTTTTGTATTTCCTCCATCCCCTTTCTCTTTTCTATCTCCTCATTTCCCATTTTGTTTCTGATGGCAAAACATTTTTTTTTCTTTTGCAAGCATCTGCCACATCGTGAGAAATACATCAGTGTTTCAGACTAAAACATGCTTTAGCAGCCTGAAATGACAAAGTAAGCTCCAGAAAGGTAGGATAATTGGGAGCTATCTTCCATAATTTAGGTTTCTGACAAGTTTTCATAAGTTAGCCAACTCAGTTTAAGCTCCCTTTACACTCTCGAGAGGCTTTTTCATTTCAAACCAATAGCAGTGTAAAGCTTTACCAATGTCATTTAACTACATTGTGCCTATTTTTCTTATTGAAGCAACAAATTCATCCAATGCAAACCAGATTTTTTTTTTTCTCAGCTCTTTAGAGGGAGAGCTACAGTATGAACCAGAACACATTAAAATATACATATTTCAAACATATTTACATTCCACTTAATTATTTTTTTCTGCACTTCTTACCTTGATGTATCCCATTTGCCTTGTCTCTTTTTTATTTATCAAATTTTAATATAGACTTCATTATTTAGGGAGGACAAAAGCATGTTCATTAAACAACTGTTTACTCACTGTGTTGATTACAAACAGCTGTGTTTTTATATTGGCTGGTTTTCATCAAGACAGACCCTTAAAGCTCAGTCTTTGCTCTGAATAAAACCAGTCATGAGGAAAGAAGGAGCATAGTAAATGAACAGCATTTAGTTTGCAAAATTTAGAAAGTCCTATTTCCCAAAAGTTCATATGAGATATAAATGCATGATTCACTGAAGATCAAAGAGAACAGCTACGTACAGTTCTCAAAATGCAGAGGAAATAAATTTGTACTGAAATAATAAGCTATGGCCTAAAGCACTAAAAGCTATGGAGTGTCTCATTTTCTTATAGAGCAAGGTTTTCTTCAGAAAATGAATTCATATAATGCAGTTCTTATGCACTTTTGCAAATTTTGTTACAGGGATAGGGAACATAATTTTCACTGCTACAAAACTGTTAGTGGCAGACATGTACCTCTACCTGTGGAATATTAGTTGAACCTGAGATGTACATTGTCACTTTCAAATAATATGACAGAAACAAAGTAATCAGAAAAGATGAAGATTGCAAAGGACAAATAGAATCAAGGACTATCAAAGCTGACTTATTTTGTCTCTTTGATAAGTTTCTGGTAACTAAAACTTATATAAATTTACTATAAAATCTCATTTATTTTCAATATTTTACATCATAGTTCCTTACTGAAGGCTGCTAATATATATTAGAAAAAGAACTGGCCACTGTAGGAGAAGATCAGGGTCAAGACCATTTATGGAACCTGAAGGTGCACAAGTCCATGGGACCTTATGAGATGCATTCGTGGGTCCTGAGGGAACTCGCAGATGAAGTTGCCAAACCTCTTTACATCATATTTGAGAAGTTGTGGCACTCTACTGAAGTTCCTACTGACCAGAAAAGGGAAAATATAACCCGCATTTTTAAGAGAGTAAAAAAGGAAGACCTGGGGAACTACAGGTTGGTCAGTCTCACCTCTGCCTGGCAAGATCGTGGAGCAGATCCTCCTGTGATCTATGCTAAAGCACATGGGAAATAAAGAGGTGATTGGTGACAGCCAGCATGGGTTGGATTAAGGGCAAATCATGGCCTTCTACGATGGGGTTACAGCATTAGTGAATAAGGGAAGAGCAACTGACATCATCTACCTGGACTTGTGCAAAGCCTTTGGCATTGTCCCATACGACATCCTTGTCTCTAAATTGGAGAGACCTGGATTTGATGGATGGACAAATCAGTGGATAAAAAACTGGCTGGACAGTCACACTCAAAGAGTTGTGGTCAGTGGCTCAATGTCCAAGTGGAGACCAGTGATGAGTGGGTTCCTCAGGGGTCAGTAATGGGAACAGTGTTGTTTAACATCTTTGTTGGAGACATGGACAGTGGGATGGAGTGCACCCTCAGTAAGTTTGCCAAAGACACCAAGCTGTTTGGTGTGATGGACACGCTGGAGAGAACGGAAACCATCCAGAGGGACCTTGACAGGCTTGAGAGGTGGGTCCACTCAAACCTCATGAAGTTCAACAAAGCCAAGCACAAGGTCCTGCACGTGGGTCGAGGCACAAATACAGGCTGGGTGGAGAATGGATAGAGAGCAGCTCTGAGGAGAAGGACTTGGGGGTATGAACATGAGCCGGCATTGTGCTCTTGCAGCCCAGAAAGCCAATCCTATCCTGGGCTCCATCAAAAGAAGCATTAGCAGCAGGTGGAAGGAGGTGATTCTCCCCCTCTAGTCTGCTCTCGTGAGACCCCACCTGGAGTACTGTTTTCAGATGTGGGGCCCCCAACATAAAAAAGACCTGGACCTATTGGAGAGAGTCCAGAGGAAAGCCACAAAATTGGTCAGAGGGCTGGAGCACTTCTGTGAGGACAGGATGAGAGAGCTGGCATTGTTCAGCCTGGAGAAGAGAAGACTCGGGGGAGACCTAGCAGCAGCCTTCCAGTACCTGAAGGGGGCCTACAGGAGAGATGGGGAGGCACTCTTTATCAGGGAGTGTAGTGAGAGGACAAGGAGTAATAGTTTTAAAGTGAAAGAGGGTAGATTTAGACTGGACATCAGGAAGAAATTTTTCACTGTGAGGGTGGTGAGACACTGGAACAGGTTGCCCAGAGAAGCTGTGGATGC
>NW_010130577.1:0-1986 GCF_000699245.1 Pterocles gutturalis | reverse complement strand
GAGCAACCTGGTCTAGTGGAAGGTGTCCTATGGCAGGGGAGGTTGGAACTCCATGATCTCTAAGGTCCCTTCCAACCAAAATCATTCTATGATTCTGTGATACTATATCTTCTTCATGTAACTTAATCAGTCTGGGAAAGTGAGAATAGCACAAGGTGTATATTATATGTAGGATGAGTTCTAAATACATCAGTTTATATCTGATATAAGTTATTGGTATGTTTCACTAGTTTTCAGCAAATGGCTCAGTATGCAGAGAAGACAGTTATGCTTCAAGTGTATTTCTCTTTCTTGTCTGACAGCTGAACCCAATGAAATATGTTCACTGATCTGACAGGGCTTTGGTCAGTCTCTCACTGGCAGTCACTCAGAATGCAACACTGATTTGGGAGATATGCATCAGGGGAAAAAAAGCCAACACTATTTCAGTGAGGAAAACAAGCTGTAAAGTTTTATTTATGCTTGGGCATACGGTGGTCTAATTTTTTATCTGCCAATTATGAAATAAGTTTAATTTAATGTGTCATATTTTTTCATTATCTACTCTATTAATACTTTTGGAAAAAACCCAAACAAAAATAAAACACAGAACACAAAATCTTCCTAGGGAGAAAAGGGATCCGTTTTCAAAGAGCAAGAATACCTTTGAAGAGGTAATTTAATTTATGTTGATCTTGCAGGACCCATGCTGCCAAAAGGGTACAAGGGACAGTGTACTGAAAAAAATATCTACCTTCACGATAAAGTTGGATTACCAAGATAAAAGTATATTTGAAAAAAACTGTACATCAATAATCTTTTCAGAAGTGCTCCCCAACTACTAAATTTCTGTTAGAACCACACTTTCCTCTTTTCAAGTTCTTCCTGGCACGTGTTAAATCACTTTCTGTGTGGTTGTTTTGGACAAAACACTTTTACTGCCAAGACTGGCTTGAAAGCAATGGTTTTCTCCAGAGTATTTGGCGAAATAAGGATAAGAAGCTTCAGTTTTGCCAAACAGGGACTTCAAAGCTTGGCCTACAGATGGTTAAGCATGTGTGCAGTACTTACACTTCATATGTTGTAACTTCATCTCACTTCCTCCTCCATCTCTTAAAGTGTTTTTTGAACGACCTGAAACAAAAGAAGTGTGGAGTATGGGTCGGAGACATTTGAAAGAGAGTCCTTTTAAATAAACTTTAGGAGTCAAAGAAGATGTGCTTATGGTGTGACAGATGACAATGCTTATTGACAGAAGATTTTATTTTAAAGAATAGAGCTGGCCTGAAAACGTGAAAGAGGAAATTATTGGCTGCAGTCTTCTTCTAGCACCAGCATTAACTGATTAAAGATATGTGCTAATAATCAAGTGACTTTTTAAAGAAGCTCATGAATGTTAGCATAGGGATAAAATTAAATTAATTTCAATTTGGAAACATACAAAACACTTTAAGAGAGTTTAAGGGCTCTTATGGCCATAGTTTATGTAATAAGTAGATTAATAGTTTTATTTAGAAAAAAATCACATTAAGAAAAATATACCTATTTAATAATACCCATGATACAGATATAATTGCATAATACGCATGATATATATACAATACAAAATGTACTCATATACATACGTAAGTATTTACATATATAGACCCTGAAATAGCTCTGAAAGACTTCTGAAAGATGTAACAAAGGTATAAAACCTTAGCACTGTTAGATAAAGTGATGAAGTATCTTCAGTCAAGCCTCTACAGCAGGTGTGGCTACATCTTTAAAAGAGACATCATGCGTCCTACCATTTAAAGTACAAATATATTTACAGAAAGTTATCTATCAGAAAACCCAACCCAAAATTTGACTTAACTTCACAGAATCACAGAATGTTAGAGATTGGAAGGGACCTCGAAAGATCATCTAGTCCAATCCCCCTTCTGGAGCAGGAACACCTAGATCAGATCACACAGGAACGCATCCAGGCGGGCTTTGAATGTCTCCGGAGAAGGAGACTCCACA
>NW_010130576.1:0-15380 GCF_000699245.1 Pterocles gutturalis | reverse complement strand
CAATGTGTCGACGGCACCACTCAGCTTAGCATCATCCCACCTCGCAGAAAAAATGTGACCACACTTAGAGCCACTAGGGAAGAGCCTTGAGGAAAAGTGGTGCAGCAATACAGAGCGCATGATTTGTCCACAAAACTGGTATCTTTTACAAGGCCAACTTAACTGGAAAAGAAAAACAACAAAGTTTTGGACATGCTAGCCCTTCCATCGCAGCTAAAGCAGCACTACCACTGCTATGAAAACACAGTATGATACAACAAAGCTCTTCAGAGTATGAAAAATCCAAGACAAGTAACGAAAATATGGACAGTATTCACTAACATGCCTGACCAGGCCAAACTCTTTATCACCTATTTTCATCTACTCATAGGAACGTTTCTGGGTTTGTTTTCTTTACAAAAGCAGGGTAGCTGCCAGTACACGAATTTCAGAACCTCTCAGATTTTTCGTGTTCATCTTTTTTTTTTTTTTCTTTTTTTTTTCGCACATCATTTTTTGGGTAATACTTCATGCTCTCCACCCTTTGGAGCAGCCGGTGTGGTATTATTGAATAGATGCAGCACATTGATTCTGGACTGCTGGGAATTACTGGCTGGCACAGTGGGTAACAGGATAAGTATTAACTGTCGCAGATAGAGTTGTTGCTTCTGTACAGAGAATGGCTCCCTTCAGTTAAAAAATAAAATAAATCTATTCTAAGCATTTTTCCCTCTTCACATTTTCATGATTTCCAGGACTTTTGAAGTGGATTCCTACAATTTGTCTTCCATAGGCAATATTAGCAGACAATGACTACAGAGGTTTTGCTGCTCTGATCATCAGTTCAAAGCTCTGATTTTCACAGCACTCAGATTCAGAATTTACTAGTGCAACGTAACATCTTCCAAATTCCACCTGCATATAAGAAATGCCACACGAGCTATGCAGTATTAGAACGAATAAAGCGCAGTAATCCAGGCTGCAACAGGAAGAATTTGCAGCATCACAGTCGGCACACATTGCTGGAAAGCCCCTGGGTTTGCTGTTTACAAACAGTGCAGATGGCAACACAAGCTTTAACTCTCGGCAAGCATAGATGAGATTAGATACTCTTTTCCCATAATCTTGGTTAAGCTTGCCTCCTCCTAGAAATAAAGCTAGCAGAGGGATCTGGGAGAGTGTATAAATCAAGACTTACAGGTAAAGAGAAATAAGGAGCTTTAAAATATACTTTAATGCTATTCTCAATAGATGACTCCACATGTCAAACTACATCTCTAAAGTTTATATTACTTCCAAAGGGAGTGTCATCATTCCGAAGAGAGCACGTAATCTGGATGTACAGACAAGACATTGGGATGGTTAGTCATAAATATCTAATTGCAACAAACCCCACATAGTAACAACAAATTGCAGTGCTATTATCTGTATAAGAAAGCCTCTCTATTAATTGCATCTCATTAGCAACTGCAATATTTTACTAGTGAGTACAAACACTAGCATGGGAAGCTTTTAAATTGATTTTTTCTTTTAAGCTGCTTGAATGTGATTAAGGATCTAAACTCTAGAACATGTTTTGACCTTTGTGGAGCTTAACCAAGAAGCTGTTTCAGGAAAAGTAAAAATGGCTCAGATTTAAATTCAATAACAGCGAGCCAATGCACATTGTGGAAAGGACAAAGCACTGAGGGGATGGATGGTGCTAAGCAGAATTATGGTTAATAACAGGAGAATCAGAGATAAAATGCACAAAAAAAGAAAACTAAAATTATGAACTATATCAGAAATACACTTTATAATGAGCTCACAATGAGATATAGCTAGACAGGTTGAGACGGCTTTTCTGGTACATAAGAAGAGGGACGATATTTGTAGGGAAGTCATAACACATTATTTCTTGAAACAGATAAGGCACATTCAGAACAAAATTGGAGGTATTTAAGTAAGACAGTAATGTTATATATTGAGAATTGGAGTTAAAGGTTTCTAAGCTGATGTAGAGCACAGACTGTTCACTAGATGAGTAGTCAAAAAAGATTTTAAATTATTCCGTCTTCATTCCACCTATTCTTTTTTACCATCTTTCTTCTCCCCACACTTCCCACAACCATCTCTTAGCAAGCATAAAGGCCCTAAACTAATGTACTGATGTGCACCTTCCATCACTTTACATGTCTTAATTTGACAATTAGATGAGGGAATGTGAGGAGCAAACACGAAACAGCCCTGCAGGGTGCAGTTCCATGGCATTACTGAATTATCCTAGTGGCGTTCTCTGCCATTCTAGCTGCCAAAACTGTCACACCAGTCAGACGAGTGCCAAAGCCATTGCAAGTAAGAAGGACGGAGGAGGGAAAAGCCCTTTCCACTGGCTTTACAGGACTGTGATGGAACATGCAGTGGTTTGTGGTGGCAGGGATGTGTGTGTACATGTGTGTTATGCTTTTATTCCTCCTCCAGAGCAGCTCTCTGATCTGGTACTTCTCATGGGCATGTTAGCACTACTATTAATCTGAGTGGGGGAACCAGGAAAAATTGTGGGGAGAAAAGGAAGGAAGAAGCTTTGATCTGGGTGCTTCAAAGCTGCCTCAAGTTCAGGAGGTACCAAAGTCAGATGTGAAGTGGTGAATCTTAGCAGATTCTTGCAAGATGGGGTTGAGAAATGCAGCTAGATATTTGACAGGTATACCAGGGTTGGCACACTTGATCAAGCCGTTATTCCATTTTGCCTTTGGACTTCACAGCAGCTGAGTTTTCAAAGAAAAATAGCCCATAATAGACTCACTACTATTTGGAAATAGTATATGCATATGTATGTATATGCATAAGAAAATTCCTGCTCCCTCAATGAGCATTTCCCTTACGCAATGAAGCTTGAAGTTTGAGTTGTCGTCTTAGCTTGCATAACTGCAAAAATTATTCATGACCCTAACATTACCAAATGCATCTAGAAGATTTCTCTGGCTGACCTCCTAAGGCTCTGATTTCCATGAAGCAATAACTACGCATCAGGGAAAAATAGTATTTTCTTTTATTATCTCTAGATTTACTACCTTTTGAGTTTATTGCCTGTCTACTTTTTCCCATGTCTCTAAGCAGGTGCAAATGAGGGGTTGATCTGTTTTCATTATGTTCATCATACTGCAAAAAAATGGGACAACAATTATACAAAAGCAAACATAATCATGTAAAACAAAAAAAGTCAGGAGGAGCACTTTCTCTCATCTTCCGCTTAGGTGAAGACGGTTTCCCCATGTTTCAATCTATTTTAACACTAGATACCTTAATGGCAGCTTTGATTTTAACTCACTATGAACTTCCACAGGGCTTGCCATGCCATACCTTAAGCACGTAAACTTGGAAAGGCCTCCCTAAATCCACTGAACCAAACAATCCCATCTAGATCTTTAAAATACAGTTGAAAATACATTTGCCTGTCCATTGCAAGTATCTTTCACTAACGTATGCCCTCTCACATCACATATCTTCACTTGATATCATGGCCATAATGTACTTATGGAATCAAACTATCTCATGTGCATACACACGCTCACATTCTCTTTTTTTGCTAAATCACCTTAGAATTGCAATTCTTCTGACAAATAAGTAACCTATGATCTACACAGGTAAAGATATTCTGAATCAATCAACTATTGGGGTACCAGACAATAAACAAAGCAAAACAAGTCTTAATTCTGCAGACTAAACAGAATTTATCCCAGAAAAAAATCATTTTGTCATCACAGACACATGATGTATTTCAATTTTACTCAACAGAATTAGCATCCTCCTCGTTTTAGTTGATACAGGAAAAATAAATTATTTGATGTAGCAGATCCAAGTGCATCATTACCCACTGTTCTTTAATTTGAAGCAATTTTTTGACACAATAAGAACTCCAGTCACACTCTATTCCGATTCTGCAACATTAAGCAAAGGATTTATTTCAGCTTGGTTTAAGCAAGAACATTATGTTGCTGATGGCAAAGCCTTTCTTTCTCTTTCACATCTCAAAAGTAGAATTTTTACCAGCCTAGGATGCCTCCTGCAGATGAGTCAAGGAGCCTTATATTATATCCATATATCCTATATCCATAATCTGAATTCCTCCTCTTTTCCAGTCTTAAGACTGACAACAAGGACAATAACCACCACCTTTTGAAGTCCTTCATTCAACAACTTTGGATTAGCAGCTTGCCAAAATATTGTTTGCTTTCCTATGACCTGGCTATAGAAATAACTAGATAAGAACAAATACTGTTTTCTCCATCACTGGTGAAACACACAGTAAGAAAACAGTTTCCATCGAGCTCAGGGCAGAACAACCACCAAAAGGGAACAGGCCAGATCTAGGTCATCTTCTGACTTCATTACTGGAGCAGGATAGAATGGACAGAGCCAAAGTTCAGAGTTTTGCTGGAGCCAGACTCCTCCAGAGCATGCTGAAACCTGTCACAAACATCTTCACGCTTTTGGGGTTTTTTTTGCCTTCTTTATCTGAGTAGTTTCTTTGGTGCAGCTACAACTCAGTGTGGTCTAAATCATCACTTGCATGGGAAGTTCTATAGCTTTGTATTATTTTATGAAAGTTCCTCTTATCCAAACAGACATTAGGAGTTGTTTGAATGTTGCTCCTCTTGTGTTCACTTGCTTCCTGTGGATCTTACTGATCTCTGTGTTTTAATTTCCTTATTTATCTGAAAATTCTATTCAATTACAAAAAGAAAAAAAAAAAAAGAAAAACATTTAAAAATTCAAAATTAGGATTACTGGTAAAGCTTTGCACTCTTCCAGCCTATGTTTGTCAGTAACCCACAAACCTCAGAATACATGAAAAGAAGCAATTAATTACAGACCCATGCAAATGTGACTCTGACCCCTACAGTTGGCATTGGCCACTGGAAATCTTCTTCAATGAAATATAGGGAGTCAAGAATACTCATTTTATTCACCTTTCTCTTTCTTGTCATCCCAGATCTTGTGTATATGCATAAAAGAGACAGGTATGTATCTTGAGGGGCCCAGACTATTTCTTCTTCTTACTGAATTCAGTCAGTTCTGGAAGCAGAAATCCACAGGGGGGGACTGCCCACCAAGGGGACTGCCAGCAGTGAGGGAGAATATGGGTTTCCCAGAACATATGTAAAATTCAGATGCTAGATGGAAGGCTACAAAAGAGGTCAAAGAAGTTGTCTGTAGGTAAACCTCCGTGCATGAAGCTGAGCAGGCATTGATACATCCTATCACCCAAATGTGAGTTTTGCCATACTAGAGGGAAGAACTGGGACTGCTCTAGAAACGCTCTGTGCTCCCTTAACGGTGGACATCCTGCACCATCTGCAAAGGCATCACACAAACAAACATGTTGTGCATGTACAAGCACATCGCTTGCTCAGGGTAGCAATAAATTTATGCCATCAAGTACCTCACCCAACAGCTACAAAGTTATGAATATTCTCTGTGACAAGCTGTGTATGTACATATTTGCTGCAGACCAACACAAACGGCAACAAGTCTGCTCATGCTGTCAATCTACCACCTCCACTCTGGCACACCTCATATACCTGTTCAATAAGCAAGCAGTGCAACTCCACATGTATCCGAGTACAGATGAACAGTCATTCTGACTGGTCACATACGGTCACCTCTGGGATTTTCCAACACCCAAAAATTGGATCACACCTGGCATCCAATAACACATTGAAGATAATAAGTCCTAAAGGGAAGAAGTGTCTGTCTAGAAAAAAGAGCAGTAAGGTAGGGCAAGGACCACCCAGTTCACACATGGGGTAGAGAAGAGAGTCCAGGTCCTGTGAATAGACAGGAATTTCCCCAGGCCTCCTGGGTTTGGGCACAGATCCTTTCTCTAAATAAGTTTGCCTCTGTGCAAACAGCTTCACATTTCCCCGTTCCATTCAGTTGGCCTCATTCCTGCAACGAGGTGAGATGCTTTGTATTCTCACACTAGTGCTTCAATTCTCACACACCTGCTTTAGAGGGAAAAATATTTTCTCTATTATTTAGTGGCAATGAGACAAAGCTTTGACTTCACCTGTTTGTCTTTATTAAATAAGGGAAGTTGTGACTGCAGAACATCCAGCTCAAGATTTTTACCAATGTGAAACATTTTACCTCATTAGAAAAGTATTTATTGCTACTTCTAAATGACCTATTACAAAAGATTACCCACCTCCTGTATTTTCCCCTCAAATATTTTTATGTACCAGCTCCTGAAAATAAAATCCATTGTTCTCATTCTTGCCTTATTATTACTTAATCTATCACAGACTTTAGAATGTTTGAAGCTCCTGCAAATCCATAGACCTATAAGATGGCAAACAAAATAAAATCTTCTGAACAGATATTTTTCCCTCTCATGCTTTGGAGGCAAATAGGAAGGCAGCAGGACCTTACAGGGCTGCAAAATCTGGGAACATACAAGTTTAAGGAGGAACAGAGGAAACACTGTAGAGGTGGACGCATAACTTCATCATAAGAAACAATTTTGAGAGAACAAAGACAGATAAGGTAGTCCGGGTTTCTTTTTTTTTTATAGATGCTGATGGCTTAGTTTGGATAGGGAAATTGTAAATGTAATTCTCTAGCGACTTTGATATTTCACTGGGTTTTTCTGCTTCACTGATGACTCTGCAAGCAGGCTTCCTGCCTACCAGCTCCAGCAGGTCCCACATCTAACAGCTGCACAGGTACTTCTGCAGCCAGCACTAGCAACATGTCACAAAGCTCCTTCTTTTCCTCTCCAAGACTATGACTATGATTTCCCTTGGCACTGCTCTCCAGCAGCTCCAGACAGATAATGGATTTATCCTGGTCACTTCTGCTACCACTGAAGGTTACCAGTGTTTGGCTAACCTATAATTTCCTTTATGAATTTTGTGACTGTTCGTATTATCTGTGATATGACCAACTTTGGATTCAATTTTTTGCTATGACAGACAAGCTGAACTCCTTTGGCTTTTTTGCATAACGTTCTTCAGCATCTCTGGAGCTTCCCTGTTTTTCATTTTAGGTAAGACTAGTTAAAAGAAGCTTGCTGATTTTGAAAACCTTGAACTTTGATAGTCAAACACAAAGAGAACAGAATTAATCTGCAGCTTCATAAACTACAGATTGTTATTTGTGTTTGCGTGTGTTTAAACTGAAAGTTAGCATGTTGTTAGATATCCAAACAGTACCACTTGCTAAATGAGGAGGAGGTTGCATTTGCAAACTTCTTAAAAATAATAAAAAAAAAAGGATATCTGTAATTGAGAAGGCTGAGTCCCAGTGGAAGTGAGATACAACAAAGTCTAGACTAAGTCACTTAAGGCCTCATATAATAGTGAAAAGAGAAGCCCAAACCAGGACAATGTCACTATCCCCAAAGAAGTGCCAGCACTTGGAGCCCTAATAAATGAGCTGTTTCAGAGCAGGTATCCTATCACCTCATTATGCCACATGTCCCAGCTGCTGCAGATCTCTGCACGGACTTACTACCAAAGCGCAAAAACTGAAATACCACTCATTTCACTTAAAAGAGAAAATTTATGCTGCAGAAAATTGTCATTAGCTAGAGATTAATGATTACTTATATAATGTAATTGTTACTAAATGTGGAAGAAGTGTGTCCATCCAGAATTTTGTACCAAGCACCTATGTATATAGAGCTTTCTTAAGTCAGCAAGTTCTTAAGCCACTAAGAAAGTATTGGTTCAAGTGGGAAGAAGGCAGAGGGAGCTAAATACCTTACAAAGTTGCAAAGACTAAACACAAAAGCCCATCTCAACCCTCTGCCAATCCATACAGAGATCCAAGATGCTATTCAAATGCTCAGAATATCCTGTAGCAAATCTGTAGCTGACATTACAGGATACAGTGTCTGATAGCTAAAGAACATACATTTGTTGACGTGTTGACTTTGGACTTTGAGGTTTGTTTGGAACAGATAATGCTTGTATAGTGTGTTTAATAATATATGTGTTTGTCACTTCACTTCTGACAACACTCCTGGAGAAAAAGAGGCTTTAGTCTAAGACCTCCTGCAATTCAGGCACGTCAATTCAAAAAGAACAGAGTGTATTAGAGACTTGCTCGTGTTTCAGATAGCTGATTCACCTATTGAGCTAGACTGCAAACCTCACAGTGTAAATGTCACGTCTGCCTAAATTTGAGGGAGCTAATTAGGTGTCACAGAACTGTGCAGAAGTATTCATGACATTGGGTGTCACTGCAAGCATCCTTCTCCCATGGCTTCCAGAAATCAATTCCAAGTTTAACAGACACTTATCTAGTATCATCAGCAAATAATCGTGTTATAGGCCATTCTGTAAAAAAAAAAAGTGTGCACATGCAAGGTATGGAAGTGCTATTTAACAGTGCAGAGCGGTTACCTGTTACATGCCAAGTCACTTGTCTCTCTTAATGGCAGTCCAATGCTCCAGCTGTGGAAATGAGCAGCTCTGCAGCACTTCCCTTGCCTATCAAGCACATGCTGTTGTCCTGCCGCTTGGAATTTCTTTACATGAGATTGCACAGGCTTATGACCAAGAGATCTAAAACTTGGTATCAGAACTGTATTTCTCATGGCAATTCATATCACTCAGTACTCAGGACAAGGAAGGATTCTCTCAGCTGGCTAGACTGAAGTTGCTAGATGGAAGTTATAATCTTGTAAACGAGGCAAGTTCAATATTTGTGGATTTTAATTGCAGCAAAAATTTGGAAGTAGGTACATACAATTAGAACTGATCAGGAATCTTATGGTAAAAAACAGTTTCCATCAGAAATACAATTCATGGAAATGTGTCCGCATCTCAGTTTTTAGAAGCTTCTGTGAAAACTCTGAGACATTTCCTTTGGAGACCTTCTAAGCTTCAAGCTAGCTTGTGTAATTCCATTTAGGAAATGCAAATCTCCAACATCTCCAACTCTGAGAGCTTACCCTTGTTGCCTGCCTTGCAATGAAGTTTTGCAGTTTGGACTTCACAGGCCTGAGAGGTATGGGTCAGGTAAAGTCAAGACATTGAATTTTAAGCAAGCAAAATTCCAGCTGTTCAAGGAATTAGTCAACAGGATCCTCTGGGAAACTGCTCTCAGGGACAAGGGAGCAGAGCAAAGCTGGCAGATCTTGAAGGATGCTTTCCATAGAGGGCAAGAGCTCTTGATCCCCAGGTGTAAGAAATCAGAAAAGGAAGGCAAGAGACTGACATGGCTGAGCTAAGACCTGCTGGTCAAACTAAAGGGCAAGAAGGAAATATACAGGCAGCGGAACCAGGGATACGTATCCTGGAAGGGGTATACGGACCCTGCCCAGTTGCGTATGGGTAGGGCCAGGAAGGGCAAGGTGCAGCTGGAGCTGAACATGGCAAGGGATGCAAAGAATAATAAGGGTTTCTTTCTACAGGTACATCAAAGAAAGTATATCCCCTGATGAACATGACTGGTCAACTGATAACAGCGGATGAGAAGAAGGCTGAGGTACTCAACAGCATTATTGCCAGTGAAGACTAAGGCAAAATCTCTTCCTACACCTCTCAAGTGGATGGTCCACAAAATAGGGACTGGGGGAGCAAAGTCCCTTCCACTGTAAGAGAAGATCAGGTTTGTGACCACCTGAGGAACCTGAACACAAAAGATGCATCTCAGAGTCCTGAGGAAATTGGCTGACATAGTTGTCAAGCCAGTCTCCATGATATACGAAAAGTCATTGCAGTCAGATGAAGCTCCTAGTGACTGGAAAAAGGGAAACTCCCAGACCCCACCTGGAGTAATGCACTGAGCTCTGGGGCCCTCAGCACAGGAGAGATATGGACCTGTTGGAGTGGAACCAGAGGAGGCCAAGAAGATGATGAGATGGATGGAACATCTCTCCTATGAGAACAGCCTGAGAGAGTTGGGGTTGTTCAGAGTGGAGAAGACAAAGCCCCAGGGAGACCTTATTGCAGTTTTTCAGTACTTAAAGGGGGCTTAAAAGAAAGGTAGGGACAAACTTTTGAACAGGGTCTGTTGTGATAGAACGGTTTTAAACTAAAAGATTTAGACTAGACGTAAGGAAGAATTTTTTATGAGAGTGGTGAAACACCGGAAAACGTTGCCCAGAAGAGTGGTAGATACCCTGTTCCTGGAAACATTCAAGGTCAGGTTGGATGGGGCTCCAAGCAACCTGATCTAGTTAAAGATGTCCCTTGCTCATTGCAGGGGAGGTTGGACTAGACAACTTGTAAAAGTCCCTTCCAACCCAAAGTATTCCATGAGTCTGTGATTCTACATGGAGGCTCTGTAAGTCATTCAGAAATTACAGATAGCCAGGACTGCCCGGATGTCCTGGCGAAGGCCAGAATTAATAAAATACTAAGTGAGAAAATATCCCTCACTATAAAAAGGAAATTACAACAACAACAACAACAACAAAAAACCCAGAAAGAAATCCCAAATAAATTTGTCAGATCTCCAACATACTCAACTGAACTTATACCTGGTCATAAACAGGCAGAGAAGCAAATCTTCCCATTTTACATATCAGCAGAATAAGAGATCCAACTGCCTATTCCAAAATGAAAGATTTGCAGAGAAACCTGCCCAACATTGACGAGAGATGGGTCATGATGAACTACTGTACCTGCAGCTGGAGAGATGAATACATCATTCCTGTCTGGACACAGACTGGCCTAGTTTTTGTGCAGATATAATTAATTATCCTTAAACTGAACCTGAAACCCACTACAGCTGCTCCATCGTTGCATTGTCCTGGATTCCACAACATACATTCATAGCTTTGGCAGAATAAAACATAAACTGCAATCACCACTGAGCACATTTATTAATGGGATTCATTTGGTGAAGTTTCTTGATACACATTGAGATAAACCAAAGCTTAGAAACCTTGGATTCACATAAATCCAGTGTTGTTCTTCCTCACAATAATTTTACCTACTGTATTTTCCTGATGATTATTAATCTTAATTCTAGGGGCAGCTTGTTTTTTTCCCCTCTCTTCCTGAGAACATGCTATTTTTGGTCTAGAGAAAGAAGCCATAGCTCTCTAAAAAGATTTAACAAAGGTGAACACTTTCAGCATTCTCTAGAAGAGGAATTTGCCTTTTTTTGTCCTGTATGTGATAGCTGATCACACAGTTTGTTGGAGATTCAATTAATTTCTGGTGATGCTTTCCTCAAGATGTTCTAACTTTAAAAAAAAAACAACTTTTAATATGTAATTTAACAATATTACAAAACCCAGAAATGGAGAACATTAGAAATCTGAAAGCTATTATTTCATAATGATAAATCATGTAATTTGGCTTATATGCAATACCTCCCATGCAAAGATCCCAGGAATTCAAAAATATTTTTGAATACCATAAGACAGGTTAATGATCAATGAATTCCACCAAGTCATTGTACATACTGGTCAGTCAAGGCAGAGAGCATCTACGTGAATCTTCCCGCCTAAGGTTACTCAAAAGGAGAGAAAAAACCACCAGTGTCGACTCTGTTTGCTGTTCCAGTCACCTCCAACACACTCCCACCGTGAGGAACAGTGGGCAGGTTAATGGCTTTAGCTGCCACAGCCGCCACTGCTTTCCTTTGACAAAGGCACCTATTTTATCAATATCTTGGGTCCCACTGTCCTTAGGCAAATAACTGAGGTTATTATTCACCAGCTCTGAAGTTAGACACTCCTCGCTTGTAATTTCTTCTGCAGTGATAGCAGAGAGGTCACTCATTATACTTGGCAGTGTGACAATCACGAAAGGCTACTCAAAAGAGCAATTAAATCCTCTGAATAAAATTACCATTTATATTCATAGCAATGAATTTTGGCAACAAACACACCATGTTTACATCCACAAAAGTTTCAAATTATCCCTTTACAAACAGGGCATTTCAAAAATCTTGCTGCCAGTTCCAAAAAAGGATCGGGGAAAAAACGGAAGAGATTTTAAATTTTAACCTCTCCATTTTAAGACAGTTTCTGACACTTGATTGATGGCCACAGAATTCAGGAGCTACAGTTTGTAAGCCTGCTGATTAAAAGCTCCCATCACCTTGAGCTTGGAGGTGAAAAGAAGGGAGACTGAAAATCTTCCAGCTGCATGAACAAAAGCAGGGCAGGAAAAAAAAATGAATAGTGTAGGAAGGGAATAATAATTGACTGCTAAATGGTATGTATTTCTTATTCATAATTACCACAGCTCCCTGACATCAGAGGCAGGAAACACAGCTCCTCTGTGCTAGGTACCGTACACGGAGTGAGAGAGTACCAACGGTCTGTGTACACAAAGCAGCAGTCAAAAGAAGCAGAAATCAAGAAGAAATGGAGCACAAGGATTTAGGTACTGATTCTTTGGTCCTAAATTGAAGCACTTAATTAATTTACCTAAATCAGGAAGCTACAAACCTGCACTTTCTCTACGTCAGTGATGGAAGTGAGAAGGCATGCTGCTAGCCATTCACTAGGTTCATGACTGATGCAGGTTGCTGCTGCTACCTGTGACAGGCCGCCAGAAATTTTCTCATGTTTTTTTCCAAAGTCAGCTTGAGGTGGGAATTGAGTTCAGATCTCCTCAGCCAGAAGGCTTGCATTCATAGGCAATTTTTCTAGTAATATGTTAGAATGGCAGAGTTGAAATGTTAGTGATGTAGCTCCATGGATGAATACCTACCTCAGAAAGAGAATTTTTTTTTTCTAAATTGGTTTAAGGCAAACTGAAGTGGTAAGCTAAACGGAAAAGAGCCACTCCCACACAAGTAGAACAATATCTACATTATAATTACAGGCATTTTAATTCACGTCACAACTTGAACTGACAATAACTGCCCAGCACAGCTGTGTTGTGTTCTATGGCCTTATCCAGAGGAACATAGTTCTTTTTAAGGGAAAGATATCAAATACTGAAACATATTTCCACATGAAGGCTAAGCTAAGGACTCACTGATTCAGATGGCCCAGGTATGGGTGCCTCAGTTTACAACTGCCTTGGTCTCTTGTACTGTTAGCAGAACGAATGCCGTGTCCCTTTAGAAGGAAAAGAAACATCTGGAATTTGTTTTAACCATCCAAATCTGGATGGAGATATCCGGGGAACACAGAACTGCTGAAAAAGCAGAAAAACCCTCACAACACTGCCTTTGAACAAGACTCAACCCACTGGGCTTCAGAAGTGCCTGCCTGCCTGCCAGGGTGAAGTAAGAGTTTGCATTCCAGCACGGAGAGTGATAAAAACCTATGGTGCAAACTGCATCTGGGCCAAAGTTCCTTACAAAGTGGCACTGGATATATTGATTGTATCACGTACTGTCCAAAATCTGAAGAGACAGAAATATTTCTTAAACACCAAGGCTCAGAAACTCTAGCACTTTCTGAACATAAGGACCATTTCTTCACTCAGCACTAATTCCCCCCTGCCCTCCTTAGCAGCTGTACCCACTGCCTGGGATCTCTGCATTTTGTCTTTTGTCACCAGTTCCTGGGGCAGCCAAACCAGTGGCTGGTCTCTGTTCCCCACCTCACTCTGGAATAGAGCTCTGCCCATACCTAAGTATTAAAGAAAGTGGACAGAAACTCTGCAAAAAGCTCCTCAAAACAGGTAAATGCCAGATGGAGACACCTAAAAGCTCCCTTCAGCATCCATCTAGAGAAAGACCCATTTCCACCACGAACCAGGTGAGACAAGGGAAGGCTTGGGGTGAAGGAGAGGCAGACAACCCATCTCTTGCCTGTGAATGTTCTGGCAGGATATTAACCCATCTGTCAGAACCAAAAGTAACAATCACTACAGTCGTAGCCTGCAGGAAGGAGTTATTCCTCATTGCCTCAGCTCTTCACAGCCTGGACTGTTTTGGGCAGAACAAGAGATTTAAGCGGGGGGGGGGCGGAAATATCTCAGTGTAATTCTCACAAAGGTAGAGATTAAATAATCAGATGGCAGGTCACTGTTCCAGTGCATGCCTCCAATGTAAGAAGCGCACTGACTACTTGTCAGCAGGGACAACAAGCTTTTGGGAAGCCAGGAGAGAGAGAGAAGGGCAGCTCCTCTAACCCAAGGAAAGGTGGGAACCCCAGTTCTCCCACTGTACAAAATGGGATGGAAGATCTCAGTTTTCCAAGAGTTTTAAGGGCTCATTAGTTAAAAATGTGTTAAAAAACATTAGCTAACAGTGTAAATATCCAGGCTGAATTCCAGAACAAAGATCGTATTATTCATGGCACTTTAAATGTTAACTGCTCAAGATTTCATTTAAAAAGCTTTTCAAACAGTGAGATCACTGAATAATACCAAAATACAGTGTATGTTTATGATCTTTTAAGATTGTAATTTGTTTTGATTACATCAAACAGCATCTGCTCTGTTTTTTCTTTACCCAAAGCATCAAGAACATGCATAATCACAAGATCACTCTGTATTGTGGAATTTGCGAGTCTTTCTGCACATTTCATTAGAGGGGAAGTCTTCTAAGGCAAACTTGAAAATATATAACACAACATGAGGGGGAAAAAAAAAAAGCCTGTCAGGAATACTGTATATTTGCATTTCTTTTACTAAAGGCATTCATGTTAGAGAAAAAAATGTCTCTGTTGTACCTCAGACTGTGCCTCAACTGGAGAGAAGTCGTAATCTCATGTTTATGCCATGCATTGGTGTAGTCAGGCATAGGCTATGATCACTGTGGTGTACAATTTTTAATTTCCTAGGGGCAATATTTTTTATTGCAACTGGCAGGTTGTTTATGGTTGTCGTTTTGAGATGGTTTTTTGTTGTTCTTCTTCACGTCTTTCATTAACATACTGCCAGATACCGTTCTATGACAGCCCATGCTGGGTTAGTGATAATGTTGTCTGCAGTGGCAGGTCCACCTTGGCAGATTACGGGTATAAAATGGGCAGGGGGCAATTGACCTGTCAGAATATTTGCAAATTCCAAATTGCTATCTGCATCCTTAATGAAAAAGATTGCTATGTCACCACAGCTGCACCGCATGACGTACAGTAATAGTTGGAGAAGATGGGCTGGCGTAGAGACAGCCCTCATTAAAAACAAATAGCTGTGATTGACAAGAAAAACTATGAAGGCAAAAAGAAGGTAAACACTTTTGGATTTAGGTGGCTTTATTGGAGGGCTTACTGAACCAAGAAGCCTTACTAACCTTACATAGACACTACTGCAGAAATAAATACCAGTCTGGGCCCAATACCAGTTGTGCCTGAAGGTACCTCCATCTCTTCTCCTGCCTACATTAATCCAAAAATACTGCCTACAATTTAAAAAGACTACCATGGCTTGTTTATCTTGCACTTGATTCATCTGTAATACTTTGTCAAACAATGCTATGCAATAACTTTCTTTTGAATGCAACCTATTGCATCTGACATCCATCCTTGCTGCATCTTTCTCTTTCTG
>NW_010130575.1:11579-24149 GCF_000699245.1 Pterocles gutturalis | reverse complement strand
GGCTGAGAGAGAGCTGACCGGGGTGCGTGCGCGGGGGTAGGGGGAAGGCCCCGGGAGAGCGATGCAGAGCCAGAAGAGAGCACTGAAACCGAAAGCAGAGCGAAGGCAAAAGAGAGCACTCTTCCGGGTGTTCTTACCTATATACTGGGCATGACGTGCATGTTATGGAATAAATCATTGGCTATTCTGAGTTTCAGTCTTAACATAAGGGCAAATCCTATGCTAGCAACCGGCTGTGCCTCTTTGCTCGTCTGCTGACCTTGGCAGCAGAACAAAACATCGGTCTTATCAGCTTCTCTGAGCGTAAATCCAAAACACAGCCTCTTGCTAGCTATTTATGAAGAAGAAGGAGAAAAAAAACCTAACAGTTAACTTTAAGCAGTCTGTGCTAAACCCACGACACCTGCTCAGCGTCAGTCTTATCTGGTATAATGTAAGAGACGTCAGTCCTCTAAAGCAAAAATTATTAGCAAAGACCATTATTTCAATCCAGCTGCAAACACAGCAGTAAAAAATTGGTCAGGATGTGGGAAATCACAACAGCATGGGTTAAAAAAAAAAAAAAGGAAATATAACAGCTTCTTTTCATAGTTCTTCTGCTGAGCCTGGTAGCCTTCCCCAGACACGCAGTTCATTTTCTTTGTATGTTGCTTTGAAACATCTTCTCAGAGCAGGGCCATTTCTCCATAGCACTGCTGCAGAGATTCCGTGGCAGTCCTGCACACAGCATAGGTGAAATCTTCATGCTGGAACAGAGGAAAGAAGTTTTACTCTCCCTGTGTTCCCCTTAATGTATATTCATCTTTCAAAATAAGGGACTAGGATTGCTGCCATGGAACTGCTTGGGGGAGCCCACGTGACAAAAGCTTTAAAAGCATAAAGGGAGCTATTGGTTTTTATGGATCCCAAAAGGCTATTCTGAGAGTTGCCCAAAGGGAACACATGAGCAATACTTGAGAAGAAGAAATATTATTTTTCAATAAGGTATAAAATATTTATTATCTGCCAGTGATGGGCACTGAATGATTTGTGGATATTACTTTGACAGCGCAGTGTTTAAGGATGCATTTCACCCTACATAGACAATCATCAGAGCACTATATCAAAACTGTAAAATCTCCTGCTAGTATAGATATTGACTGCATCTGAAAATAAATGCATGTATAACTCACCATATATAACTTACCTTAAAGTTGTGTGATTTTTAACTATATGCATACATATCAGATGTATTTCCTGTTGGTAGAAACTCACAGCTGGTATGTTTTGTTGCTCAAGAAATAAAAATTAAGGTTCTATTTTTACATCACATGCAGGAAATTTAGATGCCCTTCCCATTATTTACTTAGGCAGAGGGGCTGTACTCCATCCTGCTGACTGAGGAATAAAAGCTTCCTCCATAGTGAGAGCAGAGCAAAAGGCAGCCCTAGAGACAACTCACCTTCTCTTAGGTCTTGTCTTCAGATGGAAGGGGTTGCTCTCTGTAAGTGCCTACCTCTCTCCCCGTGTCACTGATAAGTTGCTTAGCCCAGAGACCATACAGGAAGAAAAATCAATGCCTACTGGTAAAACAGGTATATTAATATTTTGCATTAACTTCAAAAATATTTTCTCAATGTTCTTGATCAGCATCCTTATAGCTTGTAGATCTGTGCAAAACTCCCAAGAACAGCAGAAGCTTTGCTCCACTGGTTTTAATCCATTTACACTTGAGCCTAGTGGGCTGCATTTTTAATTCTGGCTTCCACTTGAACTCAAACTGAGCTGAAAGGCTGTGGATAACATTGTTCAGTATACAAGACTTTTCAAAGCCCCAGGCTTCTAATGGTTTCAGAGCAAGCAAGGTAAATCCCTTCAGTTTCTCACATTTTTCCCCAAATGTTATGTTTATTTTCAAATTGGTTTGAAACAGCAAATTTAAACAAAGGCTTCACGTTTGTGGCAAGCATGTTGTGTAGATGTACATACGAAACTCTAGGCCACTCGAGTGATGTTATTTCTTCTGAGTGCATCACCTGGTAATAGCACTTGCCCTCTGGAAGCCTAATTACACACCTCCGAATTATCCCCAGGGGTGAAGCCTGGAAGGTCAGCCTCCCCTAATGACACATCACTTCACCCCAGCCTGACATGCAGCCACCTCTGGTATGGGTTGTGGTAACATTTAACAGCAAGATAACCCAACTAAATTAGGACAAGTGGTGGAAAAGGAATAATGCTGCTAACAGGAGCTCCAGGGAGACGGTAAGTAGGCAGATTGCAGCTACCCGAGCTGTAACCAGGCCAAGGAGCCTGGGGGGCTGCTGTCAGCAGCACAATAGTGCCTGCACTGTTCCAGGGATCTGAAGGGACTAAAACCTGGTTTATCTTGTACTAAATTGCACTGTCCCCTTATAACTGGCTCGGGTGGGAATAAAGAATAATACCTTGGAGTCAGCTCTGCAGTTTGCAGAAGGGCCTGATGTAGCTGCTACCTGGGTGCATCCTACGCAACAGATGACCCAGCTAACCCTGCCTGGCTGCCTGCTCTGAAAGGAGGACTTCAAGCTCTAGGAAGTAATCTGCAGCTACTACAGTTGCTATTACTTTTCCAGTGCTTGCTAGCTTTATGGAGCTGTCTGGGGTCATTAGGAAGTTTCTGGACTGTATGAGACTTATAAACTCTTTGGGTACCTATGAATAAACTGAGCCACATGAAATCATAGCCTAAAGGAAATTAAGAGTCTGAGTCTAATACTGGATGCATGCCTGAAAAAATCTACGAGTGCACCAGCAAGCTTAGATGCCCTCCCTTCATACCAAATTCCTAGCGAGTCCTTTGTTGCTTTTCGGCATTTTCTGTTGTTCAGCTTCAGCCTGAACAACCACAGCAGAGGCACCTGAGCTAGCAGGGCTAGAAAGCATCAGTCTCAACCTCTTAAATATGAAAAGACTCCAAGCTATTCTGAAACAATCCTTTTGGTGGCTGCTCAGAGCAGCACAGAGAGCACTAGCAGGAGCCTGACGTTGGCTCCTTAACACCAGGAGTGCAATTGTTCAGGCATCCCACAACACACCAGAATACAGATGAATATTAATGCAAAGCTCCCTCTGCTAAACTTCCCTTCAGCATTAATTTCTAAGCCAATCCATATCCTGTGAGCCTGAAACCACACACAGAGTTCACGTGAAGTGAGAGTCTGGAGTGTTACGGGGCTGAGAAGCTTGGAGCCCAAACCCAGCCCCTCTGGGAGGGTCCCCTTGGTCTCTGCTGGTGGAGCAGTCATTCCCTGTCAATTCTAGCTCGTTGCATGAGGGCTTGCGTGTGGCTTCTGCAGTTGGCTGGGATGTGTTGCGTGCCTAGCAGTGACCCACGTCAGGTATTTACTCCTGCATCACTACTGTGATGTACCTGGTTTAAGGCATTCAGGTTGTACCCCAGAGGTTTATGCAATGCTTCAAATAATAAAGCTGACCACAAGAAATCAGATTTTTCCTCCAATTCTGGTGTTGGTTTCCCAAAGACTACCAAGTGGAGCTCCCGGTGTGACAGATCATTCAAATGACTCACATTTTTGGTCCAAAATATCTTAAAGACTGTTTAAAGCCCTCACTAAAATCTGTGCTCGGTAACTTTGCTCTTCTGCCAGAACTGGACCTCTGTAAAACTAGGGCAAATCTTATCTGTGGAGGAGACAGAACTGGTCAGCCTGAGACTGTGGAATGAGCTCCCTCAAGACCTAAAGTCCCTGTTTCTCTAACCTTGCCTTTTCTAAAAAAAAATAGAAAGCAGCATGTGCTTTTTTCAAAGAAAACAAAGCCAAAAAAACCCCACAAACTGATAAAGCTGTACCAAAATAAGACATTCCAGGGCATGCGCTTCCTGCCAGAGGAGGGGAGAAGAGCAAACATCACATGGTAGAGATTAATCACACCAATTAAGGCATCAGTGAGAGGCATTCAGATACTGTCAAGATGAACCTATGCAGATTAAAAAATCTGAATAGTGAGCTCTTCAGCCCATTTGCTGGATGGTCAGCTGTGGCACTTCAACTTCTCCCTTAAAACCACTTTGGAACTGGAAAGCTACAATGTCGTCCCTTTCTGCAGGGGAGATCAAGGGAGCTATTGACCTCTAAGACTGAAATGGCTACCAGACAAATTAGTAGGAATTGTAGCAAAAATAGAAATAGGGGATGCCTGAATACATACGATGTCTTTTTGGAAGTAGCACAGCTTTTATAAAGGTAAGTTCTGCCTTAGAATTCCATGGCAGGCTTTGAAAGAGCTGCCAAACCTGTGGGTAAAGGGGATCCATTTGATACGGGCTTCTTCTTTGCCAAAGGGGTTTGTGCATGAAATTTTTTGGCGTGGTTTCACTGAACACCCAAAAAGTTAATGTGAGAGGAAGTAACAATCCCTGAGCTAAAAACAGTTGAAAGCTGCTCCTAGTATCACGTATGTTTGTCTTGTTCTTATAGCCCTCATTATACAAACATGTTCACTCTTCCCTATGCACACAAGGATACCAAACTGCACAAGCCTTTGTGCTGACCATTTGCCATTTTATCCAGCTATTTCAGTGCCTTTCATTAATTGGCAATAAAGGATCATCATCAGAGTAAGAAACAAAGTTGGGAATTTGGTTGGGAATGAGTTTGAACCTCTCTTTTCTCAGTTTTCTTCCCACTGGACTTTAGTCTCTCCTCATTAAATGGCAGTTGCTCTACTGCCCTACCTCACTGATGTGATGCGAAAGACTGGGAGGCGCCTTGACTTTGCAGTAATGAGGGACAGTAGACACCCTCTTTACAGAGAGGGCAGGAAAAAAATGTGTTGTAGGAATACAGGCATGGTCTGTCCCTGGCTTTATGAAAGATAAAGAACAGAATTCACTTCAGCAGAATGCTTTTATGACTCCCAGGTTGAGAGCTGGGTAAAGAAATGCTACCTGGAAGTACAGTGATGTGTAATAACATGGTGACAACTAATCTCTTTTTTTTTTCATATGATAATCTGTGGTTCTGCTGACGTAGAGCTGTAGCCCTGTAGCCCTATAAGCTGTGTTCCTGTGAAATAATGGAAGAAAGCCTTGGGTTACAATTTCCAGGCTCTCAGAGAAACAGTCATTACTTGATGTGGCTTCTATCATGCCAATACTAGCATTAGCAGTCCAGAAGGAAAAAAATAAGAGTCCTTCGAAAAGCTTAAGAGAGGTCTGCAGTGAAACTGAAACCACATGAGCTCTGGTCTGGTTTAAGGAATATCTCCGTTAGCAGGGGTTAAACAATTTTCTTTAGCAGTATAAGACAGACAAAATTTGCCCCAATTAATTTAGCTGCAGATAGGCATCTACCGTCTTTTGAGATGCTTTTGGGTACCCAGGGCAACCACGTGAGGCTGCCAGATGACACTCCAAGTTTCCAGGGGGCCCATCACTTTTGCAGAGTTGGCCACAGAGAAAGAGGTACTGAGGTCATCTGGAGTGGCACAATGAACTGTACTCGGTTTTTTAGAGCCACACAGAGTGATTCAAGTTAGACTGAGTCGCTTAGCTTTTTGACTCCTGAGGACCAGAATGACAGCAGCAACCTGCCCCACTGGTCAGCACAGATGGGACCTTTGGCCTTTGCAGTGACAGAAGAGAGGTCTTCTGGTAGCTATGAATCACTGTCCGCTGACATGGCCCTTCAGCTTCATGGAACTGATGATCTTTTTTTTTCAAAACTGTGCTGTGAGCTACTTTTCTACACTGTAAACCTTTTATCTCAAGCCATGTCTATGTGAAAAAATAACAACACACATGGCTCTACATTGGGCTGCAGCAACCATGAGATGCAGCTGTGTTGCAAGAAGCAGGTTCCAGAAACCAGGGGAGAATCAATGTCAAGCTGCAAACAGTGCAAGAGACATTTCTGTTGGACTGCCTTCAGCTTCCATTAGATTTTTTTCTAATTTTACCAGATTTTTTGTGTTTTTATGTAAAGGGCTCAGAAAATCACTAGTAGGTAAGTGGCCTGGAAATGCAAATATAGAAATATACTTATGTTCCTGTTTCTCAAATCACTTCTTACAAGCTGAAGTTTGTACCCACAAGAAAGCTACACTGCACAGGTTACTAAGTGCGTGCAGGGGAAACTGAAGTGAAGCTGGGGTCCGCTGAGAAAAGCCCATGATAAAAAGAGAAAGGCTAAGAACCTCCTGGAAGGCTGTAAATATAATTAAAACATGGAAAGGAGAATGTCAAATGGATTAAGGTTAATGGTTCATGGACTGCCACAGCTTGCTCATGAAGAGCATTAATGGTTTTATCAGCAAAGAGTGGAAAAGGAGACAGTGCACCGATCTGCCTCACTTCTGAAGCAATCTGCAGAGTGCTGGACACTGACCTTGAAGATATTTCTTGACCAGGTCAAAAAAGGCCATCTGCAGACTACAATATATTGAGGTGAGGAGGGAAAAAGCCTTAGAAACCTGGGTCTGCAACCTGAAATCTGATTGAACCTCACCTGGTTTACAGTCTCATGCAAAAAAAAAAAAAAAAAAAAAAAAGTTGCAGGAAGCTTTGGCTGGTTTGAAATATTATCTCAGAGCATCTCTTTCGGCTCCCTCAAAGCATCTCTTTCAGCTCCCTCCTGCATTATTTGGCAGTGTCTTTTAATACAGCTGTTGTCTCAGTGATTTCAGACACAGCTGGCTTTCCTCCAGGCAAATGCTGGCTGGGGAGCTGGGGGAGAGGCCACTGAGAAGGAAAGCCCTTGTTGTATGCCGTGTGCATGGAGAGGAAATCCTAGTGGTGTTAAGGTCATGTGGAGGGAGGTGGGAAAGAGGGGGTAGGGGCCATACACGGAGGAGTTGGATAAGAAATGGAAATCCCAAATCCGGTGTGGAATGTGAAATAAAACCCCCAAATGGTAATACCTTGAGAAATGGTTCAGAAGTGTAAAGGTTATGGTTCCTTCAGGGAATTAGTAACACAAAAGTCAGTCTGATTTTGCTCAGCAGAAGAGAAACAATAGCTAGCTGACAAGACAGCTCCAAGTACAGGAGATGACTAGTTAGATTACTCTGAACAAAGAAAGCCGAGGTGACAGCAAAGTTCCCTTTCTTGTGTCTCACATTCTTAACAGATGTTTACTGAGAGCACTTTTTTTCTTGGTCTTTTCAAAAAGCTAGTTCAAAGGAGTTAGGAATTCAGGGCCATCAACATAACAAAAGAAGTAATAAAGTTATGCACATCAAGGCTGATGTGTCAAAAGCTCCAAAGACCTAAGCAAGCAATACAGTGATGTGCTATGATACAAATAAGATGTTGTGATCCATCTCAATAAACTGTCTTTATTACATAGTCAGAGTGTCTCCAAAAATCACACCTTCTGAAGAGGTGGCTTCTCTAAAAGAGAAAGACTTCCCTCATGAAGAGAAGTATCTGTTTTACAGGTATTCCAAGTGTTCTTTGTCAACTGGACTTCTTTGCTTTAGCAATACCATTCCTATTCTAGTTTTGCTTGCTGTAGTGTCATTTCTATCATAATAAGTAAGCAGGTTTGGGTTTTTGGTTTGGTTTTTTGTTTGGTTTGTGGTGTTTTGGAATACCATTCCTATTCTAGTTTTGCTTGCTGTAGTGTCATTTCTATCATAATAAGTAAGCAGGTTTGGTTTGGTTTTGGTTTTGGTTTTTTTTTGTGCACAAATGTAGCACCACCCCTGTAAAGATAGGCCCTTTCATCTTGTTTTTTCAGTTGTAGAAACAGAGACACCTTCACCTTCATGGAGGTGACCAATATTTTCAAAGTGATCACTGCTAGTCCACATCCCTCTCTGATATGAGTTCATTTGTCTTGTTTATTTCTATTTCCACATTTTGGTTTAATTCAGCTGTTTTACCATCACACACTAGCTTCATAGCAAAGATGGCAGCAAAACATATGCTTCCTGATTTGTTACCCTCAAAAAATGTTTTCTGTTTTTAAAGGAGTGGGTTCAAGCAAAGACAAGGAGTTATGGTAAGAGGAAGATGAACTTGTTTGTTCATCACTGTACACTTTAAAACTGAACTGGGACGAGTAAGAATAGCATCCATCAGCAACAACCACAGAGACTAGTGAGGGTCACAAATTTCCTCAGGTTTGGGATGAGAAATCAAATTATATTTATAGACCTACTGTTGTGCTAGAAATTGCTTGTGGCTGTTAACCAGTGAAACTGAAGACCCCATATTTTTGGTTAAGTATTATAGAAAATGACAACTGTGTTTCAAGAAGAGAAGTCTTCTGTCTGGTACTGTCATCCAAGCTTTTGAATTCAATGTATAAGTTCATGGGCAAGCAGTGCAACTTTTGTCCATGCTGCAAGTGTTACCATCAACATAGCAAGTGGTGTTCTGCCCATGGACTTGTTTCAACTTCTGAAACATGTCAAAGGTAATGCCAAGGAACCACCTGAGAGGCACACTTGTGAGGCAGCCAGAAGATCGTTAAAGCAAGGCCCACATTCACAAAAAAAAAGATGGGTCTCTTACCATATTTCATGGAAAATCATATTTGTTGGACAGCAGCCACTCGTGTCTAGTAAGTCCTGTCTGCCCCATTGCCCAATATCACATACCAGCTGCCATGCATACAATTTGACCAAAAAAGGGTCAATCATGGGTTTATGGGTGCCAGCTGACCACCCTCTATACTCAGCATAAGAGATGTGATAATGTCCATTGGCATAGCCTCATAGTAAGAGGTGAGGATGATTTGACCCAGCCTTCTTTCGTGGATTTTAGTGTTAAAGCAGAGAAATTAATCTCCAGCAGTGTTCTTCCATTCATCCAGAGACTAAGGTACTTAACTGGCTCTAGTTGCCATGATTAGTTTAGCTGTGAACACTAAGGCATGCAGACAGAAATATGATACTACCGAGACTCTGGACTTAGGCCAGTCAGTCGTAAAGGCAGGGGAGTTAGAAAGTATTTTCCAAGCGAGGAGGGACACATACATCTGGGTAAGTTAGAGCGAGCAGGAAAGGATGGGCAGATAGCCACAACTTCTGAGGCACACATATTATTTTAAAGCAGTTTTCCTTCAGTATGTCTGTCACACCCAAATTTATTACCTTCACATAAAACTCATTCCTTTCACAGAACTGGCTTCTAGTCATCTCTCTCTAAATTATATGGGATCCTCTAGCGCAGTTTTGCTCTTTGGGAAGGGCACTATAATCATCTGGAGTAACAATGTTAATACACGCAGAAATACTTCTCACAGAAGCTCGGTATTAGGATGGTAATATGTCTTAGGCTCAGTATTCCTGCGTCTGGGAGATTATTAATTGTGCTGGAGAGATTTACCCTCAAGAGCTAAATAAATACCTATTTGTATGGGAGGTTCAATTGCCACATGAACTCAGCAGGTTATTGCCCTTTTGTGCCACGCCCTTATCAGCAAGGTGTATTTATCCACCTTTGCACCTGCTTTGAGATCTCAGGATACAACCTGGTGATTGGAGATGGAAGAAAACCAAAATGGCAATTCAATACCACGGTAAGTTGAGATCTCAGGATACAACCTGGTGATTGAAGATGGAAGAAAACCAAAACGGCAATTCAATACCACGGTAAACAGAGCTGCTAAACTCCTCTGGGCAGTGGCCTCTTGCATATTGTTTGGGTATGGTCCATGCCCACTTTGGTCTGAATGCCTGTGAATGCCTGAAAAGCTACGTGGGGAGGAGAGATAGGGGATAAAAGACTGAAGGAAGAGCTCATGAGAGTATGAGATGTCTTTTAGAATTAGAGCTATTTAGCTAGTGACCCTCCTCAGCAGGCCAGCCTCTCCCAAGGTGCCACCAGATATGTCCTGTGGGTCCAAAGTCGTCGTGACTCACAGCCTGTCTGAAGAGGTGCAGCCCAGGCTCAGCTCCTGAAGGCACTTGTCTTAGGGAAGAAGACAACAGTTTAATATGGCAAACTGGAGATCCCCGTTTCCCTCCCCTGTATGCCTATGCCTATCCCTATCCCTTCCCCTCCAGCTCTCTCCAAGGTAACCCGAGCTGGTACTGCCAGCTTGCACTTACTTTTTGGGTTGTCCTTGACTGAGCTAGATACAAATGCAGAAAAATGTCAGTTTTGATACTGTTGAACACTTCTTAGTGTGATACAGAAATTTTTGAACCAACTAGAGGCCAAATTGTCCCGTTACATATGGGCCTCTGCTGCTTCAGGCAGGTGAATGATTGCTTTGGGCATGTTTCTGTCACTTGGAAAGCGCAGCATGCCGAGCAGCCGGCACCTCGCTGGGCTTGGCCGCCACGTCCCCCCATCCCCACTGTGGGCATCTGGAAGAAGGCGGCTCTCCAAGCTCCCAGGGAGAGGCCCCAGCTCTGCCTCAGCCCCCGCTTGCAGACACACGGCCTGCACAAGCAGCGGGGCCGGCCACGAGGCCATGCCGGGCTGCTGTTCACACACAGAGCCAACATCTCTGCTAGCCAGCAAGCCCGCTGGCTGCCCGGCTTCGATCTGCGTCGGGGAGCGTGCCTGGAAAGCAACCACCAGCAGAACAACTGCCAACGGTTTTTAACTTGTCTTGAGCGTGCTGTGTTCTCCTCTGGTTTGGAAATTGTGTCGAGTCAAGCTATCTTCCACGAAGCTCATACGTCTGCCAAAGCAGTGTGCTGTGTGTGCTCTGCGGAGCAAGCAGGTCCCCCGAATGGTGTCAGGAGTCATGGTGGGAGATAAATGGGAAGGAAAAGGTCCTGCTCTGCTCTTTCCTAGCAAGCCCAAAAGATAAAGGGATAACGCAATAAAATAAAAACTGTCCCTCATGTGGTCTTGACAACAGAGAAAACCACATCTACTTAAACACTACAGGAGAGCAGAGGGGAGGAGGAGGAGGAGAGCTGTGCTGGAACAGACAGCGAAGAGCCCTGAGACCTGGCAGCAGCCCCTGCTGTTCCCGGGGCTGTGCTGTGCCTGCCAGCGCTGCTCAGAGCTTGCACCCCAGCACAGCTCCGCCAATGTGTCGAGCTTGCTACTTCTTGTCCCGGGGAAAAGAGGCTGAGGAAGCATTGTATTCAGTCTCGTCACGGGCCAAGCAAAAGGGTGAATCCATCATTGCCACGCAGTATCACCAGCTTTCTGATGTCACGGGCCAAGCAAAAGGGTGAATCCATCACTGCCACACAGTATCACCAGCTTTCTGATGCTGCCTGATTTTAAAACAAGGCTTAAAGCATTTCTGACCGGTGCCATTAATTGTTACCGTGCTCTGCTCAGTGGCCTTCCTCAAACATTTCTGCAGCACCTGCAGATGGTTTCGATATACCGCAGCCACCATTTAGCCAGAGGTTAACTCAGCCGCCCTCCTTCCCTCTCTGCAGTCAGTTCACTTGCCTTCTAGCTGGTATCTCAGCAATTACATTTTTTCCCCTTTGACTTATCAGTCCCTGGCCTTTCCCACCTAACAGATCTGTGTGCCTGTCTGAAGGTTTCAATAATAGGATGTATGACTCCTAACCAGCCCTAAACATCATCTCAAGCCATACAATTTGTAGAGTTCTCAGTTGCTTCACTGACAAGGTTTCATGGTCAATTAAAGTAAGGATTGTCAAGACATTTCCTTTTAAAGTCCAGAAAATTGTTTGGTTTGGCACTTTTTAAAGAATATAATTTTTAGAAAGGCACTAACTTCTGTACAACAGAAAAAGTTGACTCTTTTCTTCCCAGATTTACTCACAACAATAGGAAGCTTAATTTGCTGTCACATTGTTTCCTGTTCAGACAATTGGTGGATATTTATGAAAACCCCAGAAGTTTTATACATTGTGGGAGGGATGGCTATCCATCTGAGAACACCTACTGAGTGTGTATTTTCTGCAATTATTGTTGAAATTGTCCAAGCTCCCTACAACTCCCAGTGTATCTATAGAAACCAGATAGGGGCTGACACAGGAGGGTTCTTCTGATTTATCAGATGGCTATCTCTGCAATCTGGCAAACTACCTAAACCCACAGACTTGCAGTGATTTCCCAAGATCATGTATAGTATGTGTAGCGAAAGATTCTTCTGACACCCAGCCCAGTACTCTAATTACAGAAATCAAAGCATTTCCTGGTTTGGGTGTTGCGGAGTGTTGATTACTAATGCTCAATGTTCATCTTTTCAGTCAGCAGAAATGATACCCTGAGATAGAGACAACCAACAATTTTCAAAGCAATAGAAAAGTATAGATATCATCAATAGATGAGATTAGAGAGATGTAGTCTGTATTGCATTTATAACTGGCCTGCATTACAATGAACATGTGCATAATCTGTATCGCTTCCTAAACACATTCCATCGGTTTTACATTTATGCAGCTAAAGGCAAATGTTTAAACATTTGGTTAATGCACCATATGTCTAAAATGTTTTAGTTCCATCTGACATTTTTAAAATATTTTTATTTCAGTGGTAGCTCACTGAGTAAATTCATTTCTTCTACAGCTGAGTATCCCATACTCCCTTTTGCCACAGCATTCCTAGACCTGTCTGCCATGATGTCTTAATTTTTTGGCTCACTAATCTAATTTAATCTAATGTAATTGGTTTGGCAGCTCTATTAACTT
>NW_010130575.1:0-11548 GCF_000699245.1 Pterocles gutturalis | reverse complement strand
ATGTAATTTGTTTGGGGGCTTTTTTTATTTTTTTTTTTTTTTTTTTTTTTTTTTGCATGTAGGTGCTAAATGAGGCAGAATATGTGCATCGTATGTGAGGATGCCTTTTTCTACTTGCCCATTTTAAAGCATGATTGCAATTTTCCGGACAGGGGCAAGAAAACTGGGACAACACAGCCCCACTGTGCAACCCACCTGGCACCAAATGAAGCATCCTTCATGGAAGATTAGCAGCGAAGCTGGCTGGCACACAATGGCACAGTGCAGATCAGGATCAACTCTGTGCAGACTGCTCAGAGTAACTAATGTGCAGGAAAACTGTACCTCAACAAGAAGAGCTTACACAGCCAAAGACAGAGACAAGAGAGAGACAATACAGAGGGAAGAGTCTGTCTTGCTTCATCCAAGGGAATCTAGGGTTGATAATGACTGGGAATTATTACTACTGCAGGCTGTGCTTTGGGATCATCATAACAACATGAGGCAAAAATATCCAAGTAGGTATTATTACTTCAGTTTTCTCATTTGATGACTGCTTCTTCACACATAACTAGCTTTCCAAAAAGTTGTAGCTCTCTGGAAATTCTGTGCTGAGGGCAACAATGCAACAAGTTTTTCAGTGAGACACAAAAGCCATTATAACAAATATCAAAACAGCAAGACAGCCTAAATGTTTAATGAAGTGAGATTCAAACACAGCTTAATAGATTTTCTTCAGAACTTCACAGAAGCATCCATCTTGGTTCTGAAATACAATATTCCAATTTTCTGTCTGGATCAATTTTGTAAATTAAAATTGTAAGGAAACCCAAGTAAGTTTTTATTGCTGAATCTTCATCATGCAACATTGTGAGAAAGATTTATTAGTGTGGTACTAAAATCAGAGCTGATGCTCTGACTGCAGTGATAGCAAAACAAATTCTCTGCTGATGCAACTTAGTTTAGGTCATGGGTGCCGTGCCAAAAGGATACTTCACCTGATGCCACAATCAGGTTACGCCGAGAGGTAGTTTAATCTAGATTCAATGTATTTATGTCAAGAGATAATTTAGCCTAATATTTCTCACTCTGGCTTCTATCTGAAGAAATATTCTAAGAGGAATTTGAAGTGGGTTTTGACTGATTTTATTTATTGAATTCCTATAGAAGACCTTACTGGAGAAAGGAGAAGGTCAGCTTTTCCTCAGCACAATCCAATTTAGATTATTGCCAGAACAACAGCAGGTGCTTTTGAAAAGCCAATGGTAAATATTTTTCAGAACTTAGGGACAATTTTTCTTTCACAGTTGGGGAGGCACTGCTCAGTCATGATGAGGTGCAATTTCCAAAAGTACATCCTTGCCTCTCTGAACATCAACATCGGTTTCCCCAACATCAATGGAAAGGGGATAAGAGAGAGGTTTGCATGGCCGCAGATTCAGGCCACAAAGGGTGAGCAGGACTTTAAGAACGATTTACACAAATGTCTGACAGGGAAGGCAAACAGTGGATTTAATTGGGTCTACCTTGGATGGCAAGAGAGGCTGGACAGCTTCTTGGGCTGAACTCCCTTGCAGACTTTTCTGTGCAGCACAAGCTGCTTTGCTGTCATCTCCTCTCATACAGATCCTGCCCTCTTGGCAAAGGAGTAAAGTTGTATACTTCTTCCTTCTGCAAGATACTGCTTTATACAAATGCCGGCAAATGAATCCTGATGAAGTAATCAATCAGTTTAACAGAATGAAAGCCCTGTGTACTAACAGGCGACATGAAATTATTGCCTAACCTATTAAAGCAATAAGCCTGCTGTAGCCCAATTACACCTTCACTATATACAATGAAAGAGCTCTCAAGCAATTCCTCAACAAAGGAATAAACCTGTCATGAAAGAAAAATATATTGTTCGTCAAGGCTATGTATTCAGGAAGCAATACTTCTCTCAGGGTCATGCTGGTAATAACTCAGCATGAGATTAAAGGAAATTAGAGGGACTCTTCATTGTATTTTACATTTTCCCTTTGTTGAGCTACCAAACGTCTGTCTGAATCCCTAAATTCCACCAGCAAAGGATTATTCAGTGGAAAACAAAAGTGTAAATTGATCATAAATACAAAGAATAGCAATTTATACAGGCACCATTTTTGACTTTGTAAGAACTTTCTTCCTGAAAATAATCTTCTTAAGAGTTATACCAGCTAAAGATGAAAGTAACCACACTGATCTTTTAGAAAAAAATTCTCCTAGTTTGCACTGATGTAGCTGAGAGTAGAGTCTGGCCTGTTGTCAATATGAAGTACTCAGACTCCAGATTCCTGTATCCATCTATAATTCTGTTTGTAGTCTAACAAAGAAATTGTAAGGTGAAATAGTTCTAATGATTTTCAGTGTTAAGAAGAATTTCCCTATCAATCTTTGCAAAAAAAAAAGACATACTAAAATAGAAAGGGTCCTAGCAGAGGCTCTTGGTAAGCTGAGCAGCAAGTGAAATTCACAGGGAGAAAAAGTCGCGAAATAGGCTTAAATATTGATTGGATGCCCAGACTCATTCTGAAAAGTTTAAGCTGTATATTCCCGTGAGCTTCAATTGCTAAAACCTTTTCTAACAGCTCTTCCAGGCTATGCAGGCAACTGTATCTCTCACTAACTACTCATCTAATCAAGCTGCAATTAGCATGGCTTTCTTTAGAGAAAAATCAAAAATGACCCAATGATATATTATAGAAGATGCACGTTTGGTGAAAGGAAGAAATATAAGAGATTTAAGAACTGCCTTTTACAAAATGAGTGATGCTTTTCCCATCATGGGTTTTTGTGAATATCAGTGGAACAATTGCTCCAGATAAATATGATTCCTGAATCATTTAACAATCATTTAAAGGAGAGCAGGTTCTGCTTCTGAGCAATTAGAGGTATGATCAGAAATCACAGAGCTGCTGAGCAGGGAAAGTGAAGCTAGTTATAATTCTGCTCCTCCACAATGGGGTGAAGAATTGCCACATAATTAAGCTTCCTCAAGCTTTTATGGAAATATTTATGAAATGAGAACCTCTTTTAAATAAGTTACTGGTCTATTTATTATTCTAAAAATGTCGCATTGACAAAATATTCACCCTGACTTGATTGTTAAACTTGCTCATGAGCCAGTTTCAGCAAAGAGTCAGAGGCTAAACTGCTGAACGTTACCATCACAGGACATTTTCAGTCTGTACTGACTACATGACCACATCAACTCAGGCAGAACAGACCAACCATACTGGGATCACAGCAAGTGGAATGGGGAAAACGTGCCTCCCCAGCATTGTGTTTCCTTGCCCTGACTACACAAAGGCTGTCAAATAAACACTGTGTGAATTATGGGTCTCCTTATTTCAGAGAGAATATTGCAGAGCTGCAGGGAAAGCGGCAGGAAAGAAAGGCAGGTCAATAGACACAAAAAAAGTCTTGGAAACTTCTCCTAGGGGAAGAAATGGCAATGACTTGAGTTATTTACCTGAAAGTCCTAGTTCATAAACAGGAACCAGTTAGCTTAGGATGGCTGCAGTGGTTTCTGTCCTCCAGATGTTGTCTCTGCCTGTCCTGGAAGATCCCATTTGTGCAGCAGTGTTACCAGAGCTGTGGACAGAGCAGCTGCTGAGCCCCATGGTGCAGGTCAGCTGGAGGTGGGACCACTGGAGTCAGCTGCCACGTGGGTTGTCAAGTGAAGAGCTCAGAGAAGGCAGAAAGGATATTCATGCTCTTCCTGTCCCAAGGCACAAGCTGGAGGCAGGAATGGAGGTGGTAGGAGGGGAATAGGAAAGAAATTGAACACCAAACCAACTCAAGTACAAGAGAAAATTCCTTCCTGACAGGCAGGCCTGTGCTATGGACATTGAGGCTGCAGGCACCACTGAAGGTAAGAAGGTGAAAAGAACTGGGTATGGATACTGCTTTGCTAAAGGTGATGTAAGTGAAAGTTACTACAGTTTTGACTCTTACCAAAAAGAGTAATAGTCTTATGCTTACTCTGAAGTTTTACTTTGTAGCCAATCTCCTAGCTAAGAAGCTTCATCTGTAGCCAATCTGCAATGATTAGTGTGAAGAGGATTCAGCAGCTGTCACCAGTGGAGGGCTTCTGGCACCTTCCTTTAAGAGAAGGATGGGATACCTCCAGAGGTACTGTCATAGCTGCCCCACTACACTGCCTCCTGTGCTCATTGCCGGCCCCACTGGGCTGTCACCCCAGGCTGGTCCTCAGAGTCCCTCTGCTCAAGGTCACAGCAAAAGGACAAGGCGATGGTCACAGGCTGCATCAAGGGAAACTCTAACCTGGCACAAGGAAAGACAATTTCACTGAGGAAGCAGGGGCCCAGAGAGGCTGTGCCACCTCTATCTTTGGAGGTATTCAAAACTAGCTTGGACAAAGCGCTGAGCAACCTGGAGTAAGTTAGCCCTGCTTTGAGCAGGAGGCTGGAGTAGCTGGTCCCTCCAGTCACTTGTATCTGACAGCCTTGTGTACTTCATCACAGAGCCGGGTTAAACATCAATACCTCAGTGTTAGTGAGACTTGTCCTATGACATGCTAGAAGGAAAACTGACTCCACCGAGGAATGACAATGTGGACCAGTCCTGGGCACTACAGGGCTTCGTGTCCGGAAGAAGAGCCAGTGTTGGATGCCACCAGCTCTCTGCAGACTGTGGGGTGGAGAGGAAAGAAAGCATCAGTGTGTGACAGCACTGAGGATGTCTATCATGACAGCGTGATTCTTGACTTGCTAATGGATCTACTTTAGAGAGAAGGGAGTTAAATAAAGATTAATCCTTGTATTCTTAGGGAAATGAGAAAGAAATGTAGACCGACCTTTTACCAATTCACTGCTACACTTTCCTCACTATGTCTGGTAAAAGGCAATAATAATGGCCCTAGAGAGACTCAAGGAAAGTCATCAGCGTACATTGTTCCCATTTGATTTTTCATCATTTCTTTCTGTCTCCTGCCACAAATCATCTGAAATTGTCTCCATTTATTGGAAAAGAACATAATTAGGAATCATATGAAAACATTTCTTTTTTTAAGGAGCACTAACTCTGCAAATGTCTGGTAGATCAAGAATATTTTCCAGATCCCCAGGCCCCACTGGAATGAAACTGAAGCTGAATTATTTTTCGGAGAGATCCACAAAACTCCAACATTTTAATTTTATTTCAGTATTTTTTTGCTGTCCCTCACGACCTGAGAACTTGTGCCCCGAAGGCATGGAATAATAAACTTTTCTGCTATTTGAAGAGGGATGTTTGTTCCACATTTTTAAATAGCAGTGTGATAATAAGGCAGAGGTTTATTTGACTCATAGATAGCAGCAGCTGCAGTTGCCCTCAGTAGAATAAGCACAGCTTCCCAGACTGCAAGGTTTATATGACATCCTTGCACATCCTATGCACAGATTTATGGCCAAGTCCATCTGCAAGGTCATCTGAGAAATCCGGTTGTGTAATTCTAGAAATCAGTGCTCCAAAAAGCAATCTAGTATATATTAAAAAAATAAAATAATTCAAAGAGAGTAAGTTCTTTCAAAATAACAAAATTCATCCCATCACAAGGAGCTTGAGCAGCAGTGTTTGTATGAGCACTCACATAGCTTGCTTCATGCACTGGTGCCAAACACAGACAGACTTGACTACTGATTATCTCTCCCCTGTTTTTGCCTTTCATTCATGTCTCTGAGCATGCAGCAGTCACACTTGGATGCAGCATTTCTTTGTATCTTTTTGGCTACTTGTCTAGTCTTCTTTTAAAAACACCACATCCTCAGTAGATGTAGTTCTTTGCTCTTCCATGTAGTTGGATTATATACTACCAAAGTGCACGGCTTTGGCTTCTGAGACTATTAAAACTCCCCTTTATATTGTGTGGGCATCGAGTGTTCAGTGTGAATGAGATCAGGACACCTACATGTTATGCAAGCACAAGTACTAAGTGCAGCACAGTTATTTTCTGACTTGAGAACTGTAGTGTAGCCACTGACTGTTTCTCTCCCTCCAATCCCTTCATTTTTGTTAGCAGCATATGAAGGCACTAATTCTGCATATGCTCCAGTGGAGACAGCAGGATGTCTTTTTCTCCAGTGACTTCAGTAAGGAAGGGACTTCTTCCATGAAATCCAGCTGATCTTGAAAAAATATTGTTTTTTAAAGATAGCTGAATAAATCCTGTCAACGGCAAATTTCAGATCAATTGACTTAAAGGCGTCACATTTCTGATTGAGTCCCATACTCCAGAGCTGCTCAGCCAGAGTAAATTTGTTTACCACTCTTGACCTTAGCAAAACTTGTCATTTTACACCGGTTAAGGATCTGTCTCAAATTACAAAGCAAAATCATATAAAACTAATTTTCATTTATTCTGTGACCTTACGAAATTACAGTCACCCAGTGTGAGTAATTTCCATTGAATACATTTTCCCCATTACGATCAATAAGGGAAGCAGAGAGAAGATAAGGCATTGTAGCTATGTTGGCAAATTTTCCCAACAGACTCAAATGACTGCTTTATTTCTCCCAAATATTACATTTTTAAAGCACTCTTACATGTTTTAACTGCGGTGGGTAACATGGCTCGCTAGACCATCACTGCAAAGCAGTGCCTGAAGCTCTGAAACATTGAAACTAATGATCTAAAATTTTATAGAGAGAACCACAGGCTGCATAGTGGGTCTGTGTTCCTGTTACAATAAAATATTGTTATGTAAACCAAAATGACACATATAATTTCATGAATAGAACAGAGACCAGGGAAAGAGAAACAGCATAGACAGTATGTATATATATATAACATCTCCTGCCAGATGCAAACAGTATGACTGGCAAGAGTCTATCTTTCCCTGTCATGTCAGTCTAAGTGCATGCATCACATTGGGTGGGCTAAATTCATTTAACTTCTTCTTTCCTCATGCGAATAAATTAATCCTGATGATGTAAAAATGTCCTTTTAACTTTCATACCAATTCTCATAATGTTTGATAATTATTTTGTTTTGCTTTAAAATGTCTTCAGTAACTTTTGACAGACTAGAATGTTCACTAAACAATTTCAAAAGAGCTGTCTGATGATTTTCCTATAGTGTTGGTGAGCAACATCTTTATTTCAAATCCATAAATAACAAAACCGGTTTTATTTTTCTTTCCCCACAGGCAGCCTAAACACCATGAGCACTTGGGATTTCTGCTTCATGTTGGAAACTTAAGTGAATCATTTCAAGCTCACTATTCACACTTTTTTTTCTGTTTCCGAAGTTAAAACAGTGCTTACAGAGTTGGTAGTCACAATGATCATTCATATCGAAAGCATTAAGGGTTATAAGGTAGAAAAGTACAGCACAGAATAACAGTTATGTCAGGTGCAATGCAGCAATGTAGTGCAGCTGGTCCTCCAAAGCCTTTGGCCAAAGAGCTGTGGAGGCAGTATTTATAGTGGTAGGATAAGGGTAAGTTCTGAGTTTTGTCCCACACCTTGTAACATGCATGCTAGGTATGTGCAAGGGATGCCTCTGCGCAGTGCAGGCTGGGGGAGGGCAGGACAGCACTCTCTCTTAAACCCACCAACACCCATTTGCATTGCTCAATGCATAAATGGAGCCTCTATCCCAGCCTAAACAACTACATCGTGTTAGAGGCAGGAGATGGGATACTCTCAAAAATCCCACAGGAGCATGAGTTTGGAAGCAAAAACGCCTGCAGCTGGGGTGAGGAAGGGGACATCCGTCCTGCCTACCGCATGCTGCCGGAGAGGCCACCCACCCGGGACACCGAGCTCACCGGCCGACAGTGAGCCCCCGGCCCATGGGCCCCATCCCCCAGCCGCTGTACCCTCAGGGATCACCAGCACGTGCTGTCCTTCAGCCCTCGGGTGGACACTGATACCTATAAGGTTGTTGTGTCCCCCAGGTGGACACTGGTACCTACAAGGTTGTTGTGTCACCTCGTACGGCCACCCAAATTGCGCTGCAAGCAGTGCACAGTGAGGCAGCCAGAGTCACAGCGTGGGCAGACGTGAGAAGTGCCAGGCTTGGGCATCTTCTCACAGCTGCTCATTGACTGCTGTAGATCCACAGACAAAAATCTACACTGTTTGAGTGTCAGACAATGTCCTTCACTGGAGGCTTTATTCTTGTGATCCTCATGGGTGGTAAAGAGCTGAAGGGGGAAACACTCATTCCCCGCCAGGAATTATTAATGCTTTCCTTTATGAAATGAGAAAGGCATGTATGAGCAATCCTTAAACACAAGTTAGAAGGCCAGATCAGGGGGCTGCCAGTCTGGCGAGATGCCATCTCCTATTTTGCTAGGAGGTTTCAAGGGGCGCCTCCAGCAGTTGCCTGAATCCTCAGATTTTCTTCCCTATTTAGGATGGGCCATGTGGGCAAGGGAAACAACTCTACTTCTTTCAGGCGATGAGCTCTTCCAAGCAGTGAAGAAGAGCTACTGACATTTGGCATGTCCAGAAATTGTGTCAAGTAATTGCCTACAGGGATATGAAGCTGAGAGTAATGTCATCAGCCTACTTTTAGAAAACTGGATCTCTGAAAATATTATATGTATATATTAATGCATATTACCTGCATGTATCTGTTTGCAAAAAATACTTAGATGCACAACAGAGTAACACTTGGGAATACTTAAATCTGTTATATCTTATTTTTTAATCACCCTTCTTGCCTAGAGAAAACCAAACTGGGAAAAAAAAAATGCTCTTGAAGAACAAGAAGGAAACTAGAAATGAAGAACAAGAAGGAAACTAGAAATCCAAGAAATCCAAGAGCAGGGTGGCTGTCTGATTAGACTAGAAGCGACAGCAGACTGCAGCTGTGTCTCTAATTTATGACTAGTTACCTTTTTTTTCTAACAGTCTTTGCACAGTTATCTTGATTTAAAAAAAACCCAAAACCTACCAATCCACAGGTATTCAGTAAAATATTCCATTAATTAATTACAGGGGGATTTATCAAATGCTTTGAAATACTCAGATAGGGAAAAATTCTGTGAAGAAGCAAAGGAGCAGCCTTCTACACTGTAACCTGAACTTCTAAGAACAGAAGTCCTGACTGAAAGAAACATCACACAGAGCTGAGACCCTAAATAACCTAAGTGCAAGTACTAGGGAAGTGAAAAGCATATCAAAACTATCTTTAAAAAAACACCAAGCATCAAACAAACCCAAGAATAAATCTGTCTGTGATTCTTGTCTAGGAAGGACATTAAGTTTTATACTTGTAAATCCCTTGTAAAATTCAAGAAAGCAAGACTACTCCCACCCTTTCAAGAATGCACGCCAGCCCTTCTGGACTTCTGTAATCTGGGAGTGACACCTGGCCTTTGTTTTGCCGGTTCCTCAATTCTGGCAAACACATTTTGGTATTCATTGTATATTATCCAAGATTTTATTACGAGAAGAAACCAGTGGATTCAGGGACACTGTGCAACCCCCGAAGGAGCCAGTCAGTACAGTTCTACGATATGTGTCTCTCGTGGCCTAGATATGTTATTTAGCCTTCTCTTCGTCAGGCCCTTGCTTGTGAAAAGGATGAAGTGATGCTATCTTTCTCAAAGGGCTTTTATGCGAGAAAGACATTGAGCAGACAGTACCGCACCCATTCCTTTTGGTAACTGAGATATTATCCACACATACAGTGATAGCAGGGCTGCACCGTGGGGAAGTGGTCAGTGCAGTCCACGTGGAAGAAGGACTCCTGGTTTGTTCCATTGTTCCTATATTCCCCAAACAGGAGAGAGGAGCAGGATTAAAAAGAAACTGGAGTTGTGTATTTGGAGGTTTCCTAATATGGGTATCAGACTTACAGGAGTCAGCATTTTAGAGAACAGCAATATTAGAAAATAACTTAGAACAGGAAAAAAAAATGAGAGTGATACCAAAAATTTAAAAAGTCAAATGTTCTTGTGCTCCTGCTAGATGAAGTGCAGCAAATTCAAATTTAACAAAAAGTAATCAAAGATGAGAATATAAGTCATGAAAAACAGCAGGTACTGTACTAAGAAAGACAGAACTCTTGCAGCATGATACGATGGTTGTAACAGAAAAACCCCACACCAAACGAATGGGAAATGCTAAGGAAAGGGTGAAATGAATACTACACAGAACTTGAGGTAAATAATAGAACATTTTTCCAACTATATAAGGAAGAACAGGTCAACAAAGGAATCACTAGGGTCTCCCAGAGATAGAAGAGCAGAGACCAGATGCCAGAAGAAGTAGGTATTGTAGAAAATTAACTGAACATTTTGCCTCACTGTTCATGAGGGAGGAGGATGAACTGCTGACAGAGACAAATGCACTTTCCCAAGTGAGAAAAATTAATGGATTGAGAGCAACCCTGAGGCAAAGGACTTGGGGGTGCTGGTTTATCAGAAGCTCAACATGAGCCAGCAACATGCGCTTGCAGCCCAGCAAGCCAACTGTGTCCTGGGCTGCATCACAAGAAGCATGACTAGCAGGTAAAGGAAGGTGATCCTCCCTCTCTGCTCTGCTCTTGTGACACCCCACATGCAGTGCTGCGTTCAGCTCTGGGGTCCTCAGCACAGGAAGGAGATGGACATGTTAGAGCGAGTCCAGAGGAGGGTCACAAAGATGGTCAGAGGGCTGGAGCACCTCCCCTGTGAGGACAGGCTGAGGGAATTGGCGTTGTTCAGCCTGGAGAAGAGAAGGCTCCGGGGAGACCTTAGAGCAGCCTTCCAGTACTGAAAGGGGGCTACAGGAGAGATGGGGAAACACTCTTGATCAGGGAGTGTAGTGATAGGGTGAGCGGTAATGGTGAGAAGCTGAAAGAGGGTAGATTTAGATTAGATATTAGGAGAAATTTTTCCCTGTGAGGGTGGTGAGGCAGTGGCCCAGGTTGCCCAGAGAAGCTGTGGATGCCCCATCCCTGGAGGGGTTCAAGGCCAGGCTGGATGAGGCTTTGAGCAACCTGGGCTAGTGGGAGGTGTCCCTGTCCATGGCAGGGAGGTTGGAACTAAAATAACCTTTAAGGTCCCTTCCAAACCCAAACCATTCTATGATTTCATGAAACACAAAAAATAACTCAGGGTCAAAGAATAAGAAGTGACAAAGCAATTAGATTCTGACTACATTTCTGAGCCTCTGGGGCTGAACAGGGCCCATCTCACTCATTGGGAACAGCACAGCAATGAGCCCTATAAACTGAGTCAGCTTGGATTTATCAAAGGTAAAGCATTCCTGATCAAACCCATTGCTTTCTATATAGAATAACTGGATTTGTGGACAAAGGGAGATCAGTGGACATCACTTATGTCAACTTTAGCAAGGCTTTTGACAGTGTCCCAAACAATATTCTTGTACCTGAGTTAGAATCTTATGGTTTGGATGGGTGGACAACTGGGTGAGTAAAATTTAGTTGGAGGCTGGGCTCAGTGGAGGGTCTTTAGTGGTTGTACTCTACCCAGAATCAAGTTGGGACTGACTTGCTTTACTGAGAAGGCCCCAGGGAGTCCTGACAGACAGCACGCTGCCCGTGCATCAGGAGTGTGCCCTGGCAGCAAAGAAGGCTAACAGCATCCCGGAC
>NW_010130574.1:1383-1612 GCF_000699245.1 Pterocles gutturalis | reverse complement strand
GCGTCACCTTCCACTCCACCTGTGACACCAGCCGGGGGGGTCCCATGGCCTCAGCACCCAGCGGGACGCCCTGGGGTGCCACCGTCACCCTTGTCCCCCCAACCTGTGACACCAGCCGGGGGGGTCCCGTGGCCTCAGCACCCAGCGGGACACCCGGGGGTGCCACCGTCACCCTTGTCCCCCCAACCTGTGACACCAGCCGGGGGGGTCCCGTGGCCTCCGCACCCAG
>NW_010130574.1:645-1298 GCF_000699245.1 Pterocles gutturalis | reverse complement strand
CCAACCCGATGGAGGCGACGATGGTGCCCAGCACCACCTGTGACACCAGCTGGGGGGGTCCCACCCCTTCAGCACCCCATGGGACACCCTGGCGTGCCACTGTCACCCTTGTCCCCCCCTGCCACCTACCAGGATGCGAAGCCACGCCGTGTACTCGCCCAACGCCAACGCGATGTAGATGAAGACAACGAGGTAGCTGACAGCGAAGATGGGGATGTCCTCCACCGTGGTGCGGTTGATCTCGTCCTCCAGCGAGCGCTGGCGGGAGGGGACAGGGGACAGGGTGAGGGGACACTGGGATGTCCCTGACCCCCGTCCCGGCCCCGGCGGTGGGGGTGGCCCACCTCGGCCATGAAGGCGATGGAGAGGTTGTGGGCGTGGGTGCGCTGGAAGGCGGCCACCTCCTGCAGGAAGCAGCTCTCCCAGGCCAGCACCCACTGGTGGCGGGGGTCCTCACTGGGGAAGTTGTTCAGGGAGTAGGTGACAATCAGAGCTTCCGCCTCCGTGTACTCCGAGCCTGCAGGGACGGCGGGGATGTGACATCACCCTGGTGACATCCCACCTGGGTGACATCCTCTGGGTCACTTCCCCCAGTGTCATCCTCTGGGTGTAACGCCATCCCCCCCCGCGGCGGGATCCCTCCGCGCGTCCGG
>NW_010130574.1:324-564 GCF_000699245.1 Pterocles gutturalis | reverse complement strand
CTGTGTGACATCTCCCCTGGGTGACATCCCCTGGGTGACATCCTGCCCAGTGACATCCCACCCAGGTGACATGACATCCCCCCTGGTGACATCCCCCCTGTGCAACATCCCCCCAAGTGACATTCCCCGTGTGACATCCCCCCTGGGTGACATCCCCCCTGTGCAACATCCCCCCAAGTGACATACCCCGGGTGACATCTCCCCTGCATGACATCCCCTTTGGGCAAATCCCCCCTGGGT
>NW_010130574.1:0-292 GCF_000699245.1 Pterocles gutturalis | reverse complement strand
CCCCACCCAGGTGACAGCCCCTGGGTGCCCCCTACTCACCGGGGTACCCCCCGAGGGCGATGTAGGGGAACACGGGTCCCCCGTACTGCGCCATGCAGCTCAGCTCCAGCGCCGTGATGTCCTTGAACGACAGCGGGGAGCTGGGGGGCCGGGGGGGTCAGGGAGGCTGGGACACCCCCAACCCATGGGGGGACCCCGGGACAGCCCTGGCCCCACGGGCAGCACCCCAAACCTGCCAGCCTGGAACCCCAAAACCCAGCACCCCATGGGCACGACCCCCCACCCAGTCTTG
>NW_010130573.1:0-50115 GCF_000699245.1 Pterocles gutturalis | reverse complement strand
CTGAGCCAAGGGCTAACCCACCACACTCAGGTAGGCATTTAAGAAAAGGAAGAGATTTATGTTTGGTTTTTGAATATGAGTGATTATATCCCAACTTTAGGGGATACTTCAAAACCATGACTCCCTAGAGAATGCCAGCCCTTTTATATATCTTGACAAAAGGCACCTGACCCCCAGAAATCCATCCTTACTCTGTGTGCTAGTTTTTTTTAGTTGACTGCTGTGAATACATTTACGTTGGTTCAGTGATATTTCCAGTCAAGGCCAAGCCCAATTTTTCCCTAAACTTGCTCAATTTTTCACTCTGCCTACTGGCTCAAGTGGGATAAACCAATTTTTTTTTTTTTGTTTTGATATTTTGAATTAATCTGAATTTTAAAACCAGGATTGGAAGGAAAAGCAAATGTGTATAGGACCCCAGTGAAACAAATCTACTAGACGCACATTGACTACATTTAGTTCTGTAAAAACAACATGAGGTGGCAGTGTTTCAGAACATCATTATCAGATAGATGGATATAGATAGAATAGACAGGCATAGATATTATCATTATTAACATATTTTGTTCATTAAGGTTAAAGCAATGTTTTACTGAAGGGTGCACAGCTCTTGATACAGGAGGAAAAGGCTCAAGTGAAGACAAATTAAACCTGAAGCCGCCTCATTTTTCTCATGGATTTTACAAACCATGGCAATACACTTTAATAAAAGGGGACAGGTACTGAGTTTCTCTGTCTCCTCATAAGGGGCTCCAAACTTTTAGTATGTATGTAATTTACATTTGTGTCCTTTCATTTCCGGCAGATGTAATATTACTGATGTCATAGAAACTCCCCTGTCATTGCTAATATGCTCTGCATAGAAAAAGTAAAATCCATGAATACTTCAGCTGTTTAATGGTACACTATGGTATACATGTGACTTCAAGTACTGGTTATTGAATTGACTGGATGTTGGTTCACAGCGTAAGTTAGGTAGTTTAAAGGCATTTTCTGACACCTTTTTAACAAGTTCTCTTTAAAATCAGAATGTCTTTTAAAGACAAATAAGTGCTTCACATAGGTGGCAAGGAGGATAGAATTATTTTTGCAGAACAGAAGCTTAATGCAAACTCTCTAATAAATAATTGTCTTTCTTGATTAATTGTTCAGGGAAACAGAGCTCAAAGACACTGCAAATAAGCATCTGCATAAAATCCAGTAAGATTCTTCATTGAAATCAGAAAGAACTGGTGTGTATCAATATCTGTGTAAGTAGAGAAGGGAGGCAGCCAGGAAAATGAGTTACATACAGGAAAACGAGTCACATAAGGTAACAAAAAATAAAGAGTTTTTATGAATTACATTATTCTTTTTTTAAAAAATAACATTTTTGTCTCTATGTCATCAAGTTAGGAGAAAATTCATTCTGTCTCTTCAGTAATGCAAGCCAGTGGAACTGCATATTGATTCAAAAGCATTTGGTACTCTGAAATAAAATTGAATGTACAGTATATTGGCAAAATTAAGCCAAAATTCCTGTTATCGAATCCTTAGGTATTATTATGTAGACAAAAAAATGCAAACAATAAAAAAAAAACCAAACACAATTTGTTTAGATGAGATATTTCTGTAAATTTAAATATCCTGAAGAAATTTACCATAGATGCAATTCAGCAGCACTGGTGGACAACATATGAAAAAGTGGACATTACAGAAGGTGTTTGTGTCAGGGACCTTGATGTTTATGAAATAAATCTGGCTCCTTCAACACTAAAATGCTCTGTTCTTATACTGCTGATGATGTGAATTCCTCCTACACATTTTGCAGATGACATCTAAAACATTTTAAGCACCAGAAAGCCTGAGGCACCAAGCTCAGTCCTCAGATGAACTGCTGTCTAACTGCTTTGAGTTAAAGAGATGCACACAAGTTACTGCACATAAAGGTACCATTTGTGGCAAAACAAATATGTCCTCAGATAGCTTTTTTTTTTTTTTTTTTTTTTTTTCCCATCAAGTTCAGTTGAATTTCACTGCAGAGTGTCCAATGTTAACCTATTCACAGGTTCCGGCCCGCTGGTGCTCTCTAATGGATATTGTGATTTATCCATTTCTAACTCCATGTACACCTAAATGAGACTGACCCATGGAGTCATTTTAATTAAAACTCTCATTGCCCCCTTGTTTCCCTCTCTGATTCATGCATCTTTACTAGTCCATTGACAAGACAATCTAGATATATGTGCAAATGCAGATTTTACAATTTAAATCTCACTGAGAGAAAACTTGCAAACAAAAATATCTTTAATAAATTCATGCTATTTCCAGCCCTAGAAAACAACCTGATTTACTCAAAATTTGAGATGGTCTGCATTGATTATTTTACTATTCCTTTGGAGATATTTCTCTTCCTTTTTTTTTTTTTTTATAAAATTCATAGATTACCTTAACCAATCCCTTCATTAAGACAGATAAAATGATCATTCCATTTTAATTATCATCTTCCTTGTTCCAACAATTTTCAGAGAGGTAAGATGTGTATGCTAAAGACTGAAGTAAAATTACTACCACCTTGTCCATCAGTATTTCCGTGAAGCAGCAGATCATAAGCCCTTTCAAAAAATCATTCAGAAAAGAAACTCTTTTAGAAAAATTAGTGTATCTTTATCTGAGTAAACATTATTCAGAGAATATATACAGAAAGGAACGTTTCAAATAGAAGCTCACCTACATAGAAAAGAGAGACTTCTCACAGTTATTGAGACATTTTATAACACCCGAAATATAGTTCATACTCTTGTCAATCAAAATACTCATCCATAATGTAAAACTACTGTGCATTCCTTCAGTTCATGGTAAAGAAAAATGCAGTAAAGGACTATATGAAATTAAATTAGAGGAAAACTTTAACTGGATATGTGCAGACAGTGGAAGTTCTGTCTTACTGCGTGGAACTGCATATAATTGGTGTTCAAAATAGCAGAACTGATATTTATCTGGGATGTTTAAAAGCCAAAACCACTGATTAGGACTACCATTTATCATAGAATCACAGAATGGTTTGGGTTGGAAGGGACCTTAAGGATCATTTAGTTCCACCCCCCCTGCCATGGGCAGGGACACCTCCCACTAGCCCAGGTTGCTCAAAGCCTCATCCAGCCTGGCCTTGAACCCCTCCAGGGATGGGGCATCTGCAGCTTCTCTGGGCAACCTGTGCCAGTGTCTCACCACCCTCACAGGAAGAAAATTCTTCCTTATATCTGTTCTAACTCTGCCATCCTTCAGCTTAATATCGTTACTTCTCATCCTCTCACTACACTCCCTGATAAAGAGTGCCTCCCCATCTCTCCTGTAGCCCCCTTGAAGTACTGGAAGGCTGCTATTAGGTCTCCCCAGAGCTTTTTCTTCTCCAGGCTGAACAACCACAACTCTCAGTCTTTCCTAACAGGAAAGGTGTTCCATCTCTCTGATCATTTTCGTGGCCCTCCTCTAGACCCGCTCCAACAAGTCCGTGTCTTTCCTGTACTGAGCACTGAAGAGATGGATGCAGTATTCTAGGCGGATTCTCACCAAGGTGGAGTAAAGGGGAACAGTCACTTCTCTCAACCTGCTGGTCAAGGTTTTTTTGATGTAGCCCAGGACATGGTTGGCTTTTTGGGCCAGAGAAACCATCCAACCTCAGTTCTGTGACTCTGTGATATGCTTAAAGAACAGCTATACCTTAAAGGAGAAAAAAATCTACGAGGGCTTTCTGGAACTCTGATTTTTCTGTGATACTGAAAGAAATAAAAGTCCTGAGGGTTTTATTTCCTTTCAAAATAAATTTAGGGTCAAATGAGTTAAATCAAAGACAGGAGCCAGAGGAGAAGTTCCTTATAGTGATGGCCAAGCTCAACAAGAATTAAGCTTCTTCTATCCTGCTTCAAATATCAGCAAAAAGATTATTATGTGGAGCACCAGGAAACTGGTCATGTGCTGGGGAAGATTTACTGAGAGTATCCAAACGTCTAGTTTGGCTACATGCAGTCACATTAGTACTGTTGTAGTCTGACTTTTTCATCCACCAAAACTCATTAAAGAACGTAAATGAATCCTTAAAGTCTATATGATTTTGATTTTAATCTTAGGCAATACATGTTACTTTACTGATACTCACAGCTTATCTAATGGAAAATCAGAGTGTTCTTCTTGTACTGTAAATGACTTTAGTTTTTAAACATCAGTCAAATATTAAAGAAGAATGCAACATACATCTGCTTCTTTGAGCACTACAGTAGCACATTCTTTGCAGTTGTAACTTTTTTTGATATTAAGTTGGAGTGCTTTCAATATTACTGAAAAAGTTTTCATTACATGAAAGGGACAGCAAACGCTGTTTTATAACAGCCTGCAAAAGTACACAAGCATCTTCATGCCACTCTCTGATAATAAGCCCTGTCAAAGTGGTGCACTGTAGCTTGATTCTTAATGTAAGGCATTGGTAGTTGTGGTTCAGCATTGCCAGTGAAGATGAAAAAGCTTTAAAGATTCAAGCTGATTCACTTGCTGCAAGCGAAGTATGTCACTGAAGTCATGTATGAAACTATATAGGTGGGAATTGTCTGCATGGGAATGCAAGAACTGAATTAATGATCCCTTAGCGTAACCACTTTTGAGAAAATTTGTTAATGTTATGCTACGACTGAAAAGATTTTTGTAGAAACGTAGGTTCTGGATAGTTTTAAAGAGTAAAACATTTTAAAATTTTCCTCTGACTAGAGATGAAAAGGAACAAAAACTTACGTAGGAGAAAGACCTGAGTTAGTGAATATTCAAGTCTTTACAATCTTGGTTTTTCGTTTCTGAAATTCCTTGTATTTTGAGTGTCTTCTCTATTACTCCATCCCTGTTCTGCATGTCCTTTCACTTCAGTCTTTCTCACAGTAATATTGCAATGTAATTGTATTTTTAGAATGTCTCTCAGATGTTTCCCCATTTTCTACTTCAATTTCAAACTCATTGCAAAGAGAAACTAAGCAAACAAAAACCTCTTCCTCTGCAACTAAGGGTTTGCATTATCCAATAAGAACAAACTGCCAAACCTTCCTTCACACTTCTTTTCAATTAGAAGTTTGATCAACCTAGGACTCTGAAAGAGGTTACTTGTACATAATATTTCCAGATGTTCTTGTAGAACACTGAACATCAAACAGAGGTTCAGCAACAGTTCAAAGTTTCAAAGGTTCAATCTTGCAGTTGTGAACCAGTAGTGCGGTTTAATCATGGTTTTTTTTTCAATACTGCCTAAGACTTAATTAAGAATAAACTCTATTTTAGGCAGCTAATGAAGCATTTGCATTCAAATATTCTCATCTGAAATTAAAAAAAAAAATAATTTCTATCCCCTTCCTGTCATACAAAAGGCAAGTAGTGAAACAAAATTTAAATATTAAAATACATTTTTTGACAATACTTTTTTTTTCCCCAGTATGCTTGACTGAAAATAGTGACCCAACACAGCTAAGTAACAAATCAAGCCTTCCAATAATTACACTTCTACCCCTCCAAGCCCCTCAACACACACATGGAAAGCATGCATACATGCACTTCTTAAAGAATTTGAAAAATTATTCTGCAGATACAGTTACAAAAATAATAATAAAATATTATTTTATTATATAAAGAATGATTGCCTTTCCCTGGACTTTTTAGGTCATTATAGATCTTGCTTTATCATTAATTAGTATATATAATCACGGAAATATTTTGGTTAAACATTAATCAAAGCAGAACTCTTACAAGTCCTACAAGAGATATTCTGCTAACAAAGTTGAGAAAGTGATAGGAGATAAATGTTCCTGGAAAATACCAGGAAAAAAGGAAAGGAAGTGGAGAAGTACAGGCTCACTCAGTGGTAAGGATGGTAATATAGATGGTAAGGATGGAGTGTAAACACTATAGTGAAGAGGTTAATGTAAAATAATACGTTGCTATTTTGACCAGTCTGCAAAAGGAAAGTAATACCTTGCCTCTTAGATCTTGAATGTGTAAGTGTCACACCTGGTAGACAATAAAATTGTCCTTGCCAGAGCCTGTTGTCATTCCTCGTGAAAGAATTGGAATCTTCAGACCGTAAGTTTGCTGGACCAGGGGCAATCTATAATACAACACTGACAGAAGGAACTGTATAACCCCAGGGAAACAACGGTCATTAACAGAGTACACAAGAGTAGTCCAGAGAACACAAGTCACAAATAAGCATTACAATTGCTGTTCTTAAAGAAGAAAAATAGTAAATTGCAGAAAGATCCCAGTGTCCTAACATTACAGTGAAACCATTATTTCTTGTATATGGAAGCTGCCATTAAGTACAAGAAACAGAGATACACTTTTGCTATGCATGCAAAAATATAGATAGACTGTCTTTTTTTCTGTAGGATATTTATATTTTTATCCCTGAAAGAAATGCAATGTATACCTAGTCAGGAACAGAGTTCAGAAAAAAGTATCTTTTTTACAATAAACCAAGCACAAAAAACTTCACAAAAATTCTTTTAAGCTTTTTAGATCTGATTTACTATTGGTCCATACTGTACATAGTTCACATCTGAAAAAAGAGAATGAAAAGTGAGTGTAATAAGCCACCAAAATTAGACTTTCATATTCATTTGCCAAAATGACAGAGTGAACAATAAAATAAGCTTGGATGCAAAGCAATATTTTTAATATTTTTAAATATTTTTTATTTTTTAATATTCTAGCTCTGGTTCTAATGAATTATAAATAGGTGAATCTAAATCCCAACTCAAGATTTCAAGAACTGTAGAGGTTTTTTTTTTTCACTTAAGAAATAATCTAGGAAGAAAAACTGAACTGTCTTTTCTTTCCTTCCCTTTTATAATTGTCTATGTTTTCTGATAATGCTTTATCAGAATACCAACTGACTCAGGCTACAGTTTAATTTTTCAATGCTGTTTGGAGCAGGAAGTATCTAAGTGTCTGCTCTGCTCCCTCTCCAGGCATTTGTTCCCATATTCCTCTTGCAGTTCAATGCTTCTTCAGTTGAATTTGTGCAATCTATTGGGATTCTCATACGGGAGTAAAAGGCCACCAAAAAGGACTGACATAGTTTTGACCCTGGCTGGCAGCAAACACCACAACAGCCGCTCACTTGCACTCTCCCCTACCACCCTCCTGGGAATGGGGATGAGAATTAAAGGGGTAAAGGAGGAAAGACAATCATGGTTGAGATAAGAACAATTTAACAACTAAAATACAATAATACTGCAAATTAATGATACACAGTGATACTTCTCATCACCCAATGACCAAGGCTCAGCCTGTTCTTTGATAATGATCCCAGACCAGGGAGCATCCCAAAACCAGAATCCCAGAACAGAGATAAGAGCCCAAGATTGAGATGATCCTGAGAGAGGGGCAACCTAGAGGGATACAACCCGGAGCAGGAGAGAAAAATTCCGGACAGATGTTCATCCATATACTGGGCATGACATGCATGATATGGAATAGACTACTGGTGATTTGGGTATCAATCCTAAACCTAAGGTTGAATCCTAGGCTAGTCATTGGGGCTGTGCTCCGTCCCAGCTTCTCCTGCACCTGCAGACACTGGCACAGCAGAGATGCTGAAGAGTCCTTGGAAGTTGTGGCAACAACTATAATCATCAGTATGTTATTAACCTTCTTCTCAGCACAAATCCAAAACACAGCCACTTACTAGCTTTTTTTTTTTTTTTTTTTTTTTTCAGTAGAAACAGTGTTCTAAATATACTATTCTCAGGGACAAAGCTATTTTAGGAGATACATTTCCTCAGTCATCTAATCTCACACTTCACCACTGTGGATCACCCTACCACCTCAGAAGCTGTGCTGTAATGAAAGCTTTTGTTATTGTAGATTTTAATCTTACCCAGGCTGCTGGTTTGTGGTGCGTTGTTATAAATCAATTCTATCTGTTGAAATAATGTGCAGTATGAGAATAAAGTGGTGTAGGATACAACAAGGGAAGCAAGTAGTTGTTAAACTTCTTTTGCCCCAGAGAAAATTTATATCAAATCAAACCTTGAGGTGACTAGCTTAGTCTCAAAAGTATAGTGTATAAGTATAGGACTTCAGTGAGTGAATTCAGTTTTTTTTTAAAACATTCCAAATGTGGCCACTTCTGTCACTGAATTTTTGTGCCTTCCTCTAATTAGTGGTCTGATTAAGTTACAAATAATTTTACATGATGATGTGCTGAATTATCTTAACTATTACCGCTCTCATTGATAAAGATTATGTTGAAATTTCCAGTGAAAAATCTTTGTGGTCTGAGTTGTTACATTGAAAGAGCTGCCCAAGTGTTGCCTGAAAACAGGTTGGTTTATGTACTTATGTTTTTATTAAGGCTTTAGTGCAGAGTTTCCATTGTAAAAACCTGAACTCAAGACTTGGAGGATGATTCTATTTCCCTTAGAAATTCTAATGTTTATAAATGGAATAAACCATCAGATCCTTAACTGGAATTTTATTCCTGGAAAACACATGTGCCAGCTGGACAATCATGTAAACAGTTGCACCAGGGGAAAATATAAAGAGATTACTTACATGAATACAAATATGTTCAACATTTTTGCAGTTTAAGAATGATTGAAAGATTTAATTGAAAAATTAATCTTTTGTTCTTTTACTTAAATAGGTATTGCAAATGAACCAGTATGATTTTTTTATTTCATTAGTTGAAAAATATACCTGTAACAATTTCAATATATTATTTCATTGAAAACTACAAATATACTCCTAAAAAATTAGTGGGAAAAAAGTTACAATGCTCGCTCTTTACACATGATTAAGTCCTTTCTCGCATTTGTTACTTTCTTCTAAAACTTCTGCTCTGTTTTTCTTCTGGTCACCCTCAACATATTCATACGGTAGCATTGTGAAGTTGATTAATGAAGTCCCTTTAGTAACAGATACTCCATAGGACCCTGGGGAGAAGATTTTGGGAAAAAAATGGCCTTTGTATTTTGAGGTAATATTTTCATAGCCAATGTGTTGTGTTTGCATGGCATGGTTTGATAGTGGCAGTGCTAACAGGAGTGGCTTCTGTGAGAAGCTGCTAGAAGCTTCCCCATGTCTGCCAGAGCTAATGCCAGCCGGCTCCAAGACAGACCCACTGCTGACCAAGGCTGAGCCCATCAGTGATGGTGGGAGTGCCTCTGGGATAACATATTTAAGAAGGGGAAAAAAACTACAGGGCAACAGCAGCTGGAGGAGAGGAGTGACAATATGTAGGAGAATCAACTCTACAGACCCCAAGGTCAGTGCAGAAGGAGGGGAGGAGGTGCTCCAGGCGCTGGAGCAGAGGTTCCCCTGCAGCCCATGGCCGGAGTTCCCCCCCCAGCCGCTGGTGCAGCCCATGGTGAGGCAGCTGTGCCCCTGCAGCCATGGAGGTAACGGGGGAGCAAATACACACCTGCAGCCCGGGGAGGACCCCTTGCAGAGCAGGTGGATGTGCTGAAGGAAGCTGTGATCCCGTGGGAAGCCTGTGCTGGAGCAGGGTCCTGGCAGGACTTGTGGCCCCGTGGGGGACCCACGCTGGAGCAGTCTGTGCCTGAAGGACTGCACCCCGTGGGAAGGACTAACACTGGAGAAGTTTGTGGAGAGCTGTTTCTTGTGAGAGGGACCCCACGCTGGAGCAGAGGAATAGTGTGAGGAGTCCTCCCCCTGAGGAAGAAAGAGCGCGCCCAACAACATGTGATGAGCTGACCACAACCCCCATTCCCTGCCCCCCTGCGCTGCTGGGGAGAAAAAGGTAGAGACATCAGGAGTGAAGTTAAGCCCAGGAAGAAGGGAGGGATGGGGGGAAGGTGTTTTAAAATTTGTTTTTATTTCTCATTCTGGTACTTTTATTTGATTGGCAATAAATTAAGTTAATTTTCCTGAGCTGTTTTTCCCATGATGTTAACTGGTGAATGATCTCTCCCTGTCCTTATCTTGACTCATGAGCTTCTTCTTGTAGTTTTCTTCCTCTGTCCAGTTGAGGAGGGGGAGTGACAGAGTGGCTTTGGTGGGTACCTGGTCTCCAGCAAAGTTCAAACCCACCACAGCTGATCAAGAGGAAATATTTATCAACAGTAGATGGAAGAGCTAATTTTTTCTGTACAGCCAACACCACAATTTGATTGTGATCGTGAGGTAAGGGGCTAACTTTGCTCATTCATATTTCTCAGTCTAGTTTAATCCTTGGATAATCCCAGATAAACTTCTAAGATGCTGGACTAAATGGTTAAACTACTTAGATACAAGAATGACTGCTAGCTTACCCTTTTGACAAAAATTAACAAAGTAAGCATTGCATTTCTTTCTGCAAACATAGGTAATTCATTTCAAAGGCTTCATGTTGATGATTATTACATATTCTAAACATTTCTTTGAGTATTTCTTTGTACCTTGGAAAAATGACCCAATATCTATAACTCTAAAGTAATACTTAAGGTTTAAAAGCCAAATTAAATTAAAGTAGAGAGTAGAATGTGACCTATTTTGTCTCAAGCATTTCTACTCTTTGATGTCCAGATTCATCAAATAGAAGGAAAATGCCAGTTCAGCCTTCATAGAGTCAAACTGGATGGGCAGAATTTTTTTTTAAATGTAATTTAATAACTGCTACTAGATGGAACTTTTTTCTAGAGTTTTTCAGTGGAATTCATATTAGTCAGCTATACTCCATCTTGAATATGAAGAGACGATTATTCTTAAATAACTGTCTTGCATACAGCTTCTTAGATTTTCCTCAATTTGAATTCCAGCTCTGTATCTAAGATACCTGGAGCTTGTACTCATTTTGTGCTATCTGGAAATTTAGTATTACTTCTCGTTCAAGTCATCAGCACAACTATTAAGTTAAATCTGTAAAGGGCATATATCCTTCATGGAGCTGTTCAAGAAGGGTTGCACAGGGCTTTGAGCAATCTAGTTTAGTGGAAAGAGTCCCTGCTCATTACTGGGGAGTTGGAACTAGATTATCTTTAAGGTCTGTTCCAATGCAAACCATTCTATGATTCTGACAGCTCACGTCCACACGTGAGGCAAAATTCTTAGCTCCTAACAGTGTAGCCTGAATTTCTTTGTTGCATTAAACAGTCATAAGGCAAAAGGACAAGAACTCTGTAGTCTCAAGTAAGCATCTTAGTAGGATAATTCTTTCATAGAGTACTGACGTCCTTTCTGAACCAAGACCTTACTTTCATAAAATGATTGTGTATTCTTGTGCTCTAAATATCTCAAAATGTTACAGTTACCGTACTTTCGGGGGAAACAGAAATTTTCAGAGTACAAAATTATTTTAGCTTCTAGGTAACTATTTTTTTTTAGTTATTTCTAATCCACATAAATGGCTTCTTTTCCAGCTATGTTTTAAAAGAAATTGTGTCTACTTTGTTGAAAATCTGGTCATGTCAATGTGTGTTTGGGAAATGTTCACTGGATTAGTGATGTCAGCATCATTTGCCTGTTAGGCTATAGTACCAGAGAATTGTCCTGGTCCATTATCATTTCTATGGAGACAAAAATCAAAGAATCCCATCAATTCAAACAGCCAGTAGTCTAGTGGTGTAGGCACTCACATGCAACATTAGCAAGACTGTTCCTAAGAGAATGATGGTGTCCTTTGGCATAGACACTGGAACTGAGCTCCTCTGGCCTGGATGCTCACTGGTGTGATACACTATTTCACAGTAAATGTGAAATAGGTAAGAAAGAAGTGTGGTTGCATTAGCAAAGTCTCACTAAACTAACAATTCAGCCACAGAACCACATAGCGATGTAATTATATTACCTCTGAGGTCAATTGAGTAAATCTCTTCAATGAACATGACTTCACGTTTACTCAAGTTGCCACAATAAGGAATTTCTCCATTAAGTAGTTGTGTCATAAACGGCTCTGGAAAAAAACAAACAAACAAACATTTAGTCTTGATTCTTCTGCTTTTTTAAGGTGTTTTGTTTCTTTTGTGAGACTGGACTGAATAAGTCCTTCCTTTCAGTACAATTTTTCAAAATCAGAGTATTTTCATTAAGAAAAAATATTTGTGAAGAGTTGGATTTTTCTGATGAAGACAACTTCATTGGTATATACATGATGAACACTGCTGAACACTTTGTTCAGAAAGCCTGTGGCGTATTAAGGAAGGAAGTGAGTTGACTGGGGAGATGTAAAACTACTGAAGGAAGAAGAAATCCTACCATAAGAAGCAAAGAGAGAGGGAAGGGGTCATGGAAAATAAAAATATGAAAACTTCTGAGACAGGCTAGTGGTGGATGAGAGGGTTATAGATTCGGTGTTATATGATCAAGTAACTCACACAATACTAAGTATCAGACTTGGGATTTGTTTTTACTCCTTTATACTTTACTATTAGTCAAAATAACATCAATTCCCCAATGATTTAATTAAGTTTGACCTATATTTTACAGATTAAAAAATTCAAATGAAGACTAAACCTACTTGTTAAGATGGTTTTCCTATGCTACTCGTACAGTACTGAAGGAATACTTAAATGGAGAATGAAGCTGCACTGCTAACAGTATTTTTAAATTACTGTTGTAAAGTTCAAAGAAAAAAACTTCTTTAAAAATTGTTTAAACTGCACAAATTTAAAGAATATGACTTATTCACGTGTTTTTTTTTGAGGAAAAAATTTTCTGAGGAAAAAATCTATCCTAAAATAACTGATTACCTTGCAAATACATGATAAAACCAATGTCATTGTAAGAAGGATATTATTCTTATTTTTAATGTGGATACTGAGAAACAGAACACCTGAACAATGTGTTAAAAGTTACAGATAGGCCATTGCCACATAGCACAAAGTTATTTAAGTTGATTTTTGAAGTGAAATAGTTGGTGCTGAAGAGGAAGAATCGACATTATACACATTCCAAAAGTTCCTTTGGACCAGTTCTAGCTTGGTGCCATGCACTGACTACATACCAGTAGTCAGAGTTCACAAGCTGCACTCATGGAGAATTTTCTATATATTATTTTTATGTGAACAAAAACTAGTTCACTCTAAAAGCACTCTAGGATGTATAGAGTTTTTTTGAAGTAGGTATGACTGGAAGTTTTTTTTCAAAAGCACAGTGGGATTTGATCTAAAATGCTAATGCAGAAGCATCCATGTAGAGCACAGAGGGTAAGTAAGAGCTTAAAGTAGAATTTAACTCCCAACAATGGTTTCTTCTCTTTTCTCAAGAGAAAAATTCTTATGATAAAAAATGTTAATGCTTACTTCATGGAACTTTGTTGCTATCTTACTGTTAGTGTTCATACTTTGAAGATTTGCTTTTTTGCTTCTTATTAAACTCCATTTCAGTGACTTGTAAGGAATATCTGCAGTTTTTCGAGGGCATCCTGCCATGCTCCCCCAGAGCGCACACAACTGTCTGGGTCAGCTGCATGTGGAACTCTGCTTCAATTTCCATTTCAATCACAGACCTAAGTTTTCACTCTTTGGAAGTTGCTGTATGGAAAATTGTTGATGCCTTGTTTGTGCCCAAACCAGGTATGGAATTGACTGTCAGGGACCTGAGTACATTGCCCCAAGATGGGGGGTGTGGCTGCAGGGGTCAGCTCAGAGCCCATGTCATGGAGGGGAGCAGCACTGTCAGACTATTACTGTGGCTGTTCTGTGCATGGGAGTAGTGAGCTTTCTGTAGAATTTAGATATGTAATCAACAACAATACAGTAGACCCTTTTCAGCATCTAACTTTGGGAAGACTCTTTTCCTTCATTGTTTTTGTTTGTTTTGCTTTGCGTTTTTTTTTTTTTGTTATATCTGGGGGTATTTCTTGATGATCTTGTAGATATACTTATTGTTTTAAATATAATCAGCCTTTACCATTTATTTTTGTTATGTTTAGGATAAGATTTTATTTTACAGCTCTTTTTTTATTCTTCATAAACTTTTATTCAAAATAATAAATTCAATATATCAACATCTCATCTACCTTGTCTTAAAGGCTGTAAATGTATTGATTAATTGTTGCAACAAGCAATTATAGAAGATATTAAGTCTTCAAAATAAAAGGAGGAAGAGTACTTTGCTTTTAAATAATTACTATCATGTTATTAATAATGATACAGCATTTTACATTTTCAAAGCATTCTGCAAGTAGTTGTTAATTAAGCCTCCCAAGACTTCTGTGAATTCTTTATGCATTATTAATGCTATTATACAAGTTTTCTAGCTAAAGCCCTAAGGACTAGAATCATAATAGGGATTTGGGTACCAGGAATCTCTTCAGGCACCAAAATTAGTCAATATTGCTTTTCACAAAAGTCCCATCCAGCCTTGCACGTGAAGTTTCTAGCCACTTACATTTGCACTGGTAGTGATTTCAGATGCTGTCTCACCTTTCACAGTGAAGGTAGGAGGAAGGGGTAGTCCATTCCATTGCACTGCCTGAAGCTACCAAGCTGAACTGATCGTGTGTCTTCTCCTTACCCTTCAAAGTTTAGTAATTCATCTAAATTACCAACACCTTCAATTGTAACTCAAAGAACAGAGGAACAAATAAATGTTCCATACATACCATTTTAGTCAGCTGCAACAATGAGATCTTCATAAATTTTTAGGAATGTACATGGATACAATTTCCTGAGTCCCGAAGGGTTTGTATTAAATAAATCTCTGTATTTTGCTAAAAGGAGCTAGCTTCACTATTTTACCAGCTAGACAAACATTCCAACAACCGGAATACAACAACTATTAAGGTCTTAGTCTGAAACTGCTTACTTTCTGTGTCACAGTTAAGGGATAAATTATCAAAGAGCAAGAACATTGGTCTCTTTCAAAGCTGTGGAAAAATAATGGAAGATTGGCGAGGAGGATTGCAAATATGCTCAAGTGACTTGCAGTTGGGGTGTAGAAAAATACATATATCATTCTAACTGTTGCCTGTTGTTTTATGTTTGATAAGTAGAACATGTGTTCGTATAAAATAAGCCTGTGATAGACTCAGGCATCCTACTGAACATACTTGAGATTCCTGCACTGCTGTGGAAAAGATCAAAGCACAGTGGAAAACTGCACCTGCGTGAATCCCCAATATACAGGCAAACCCAGCAGGTTCAGTTATCCTCTACCAAGGACCAAACTCCACAGTGCCTCTGTCTGTGTTCCTTCTTGTGTGCCTCTGTCCAGGTGCTGCTTTGGGGATCCTCTGGTTCACAAGGTAACGAAAATAAATTTGCTCCTTGTATTTCATCCATGGTTTTGTGGTTGTTCCTGTATTCTGCTGCATGTGCTGACTCACACAAATGTTCTAACTACTGAAGGAGATGATTATTTTAACAATCAACATACTTCTCCATCAAGTACTTATTTATTTCAAGTACTCCTTGGCTTCTACAAATGTGCTTTCTTATGGCTTCTGAAAATTTGGTGTTGCAACAAATGAGACTTTCAAAAACTAATGTACTCTGTGAGTCTAGCTAAAATGTAGAAAGATGATTACTTACGTACTAAAATAAGTTTCCTTTATGTAAATAGTACTGACACATATCTGTGTGGTTCTATATTACATTCTCAGAAGAGGAATTCAAGAATAAAGGACCATATCACAAGTCATCATCATGAGGAGTGCTCCCATGACTCCAACGGAAAGAGGTAACACTTTAAAATATATTAGCCATTCCCGGCTAATGGTCCCAGATCAGGGAGAGTCCCAAAACCACAATCCCAGAAAAGAGCCTGAGTGTCCGAGGGACTGAGACGACACTGAGAGAGGCATGACCCAAAGGGAGACAACCCAGAGCAAGAGAGACAACTTCTGGATAGACGTTCATCTGTATAGTGGGTATGATGTGCATGATTTGGAATACACCATTGACCAAGTTGGGTTGCTATTCTAAACATAAGGTCGAATCCTAGGCTGGTAATTGAGGCTGTGCTCCCTCCCAGCTTCTCCTGCACCTGCAGACACTGGCACAGCAGAGAAGCTGAAAAGTCCTTGACTGTCCTGGCAGCAGCTATAGTCATCAGTATGTTATCAGCCTTCTTCTCAGCACAAATCCAAAACACAGCCTCACACTAGCTACTATAAAGAAAGTTAACTCTGTTCCAGCTGAAACCAGGGCAATTACATAAAGAAACAATTACATCCCAGTAACCTAAATAACCCACTTTGGGTAAAAATGAACAATCTTGCTCATGTGCATTAAAATTATGTGTAAAAAACCCCTAACAGTAGGATAGAATTGTTAATTTTTTTTCTGAATTTGAAAATGTAATGCAAATGTTAAAGAAATTAAACTGTTGAACTTGCCAGTTCTGAAACACACTGCCAAGAGGAAAATTCTGCTCTAGGCATAGAAATATATTTCATGGGAATAAGGTACTCTATAACTTGTCTCAATATCTAAAACAGGTGTTTCTAATATGCTACCAAAGGGTAAAATATGTCTCCTAGTAGAACATGACATGATTCTCCTCACTTTAATTTATGGTCCCAATCTACTGCTTCACAGACTGTTCAGAATGGAGCCATGTTGAAATTTATGATTTCACTCACCTGTAATTTTAATCAAGTAGCTGGGTCAAAAGATGAATTCAAGCATGAATAAATATGAAATGTAGAAGAATCTTTGTAAGAAATACATTATATAAACACATATTGTTCACTTTAAAATATTATGGGAATATACTTGTAATTGTATTGACTATTCTATAAAAGCACCATAATATCACAATATTGCTTTCATCATAATTTGAGAGGGTTTTATTTTCATAAGATAAAAATGTCCGTAGCACAGTGCTATATTTTTATCTCCTGGTTAGGAGGTCATTAATAAGGCATCTATTGTGGATTAATATTTCTGTAGGGAGTAACTATCAAGGATAAATGCTAAGAGCAAAACAACTTGATGTTTCTGGACCTCTGATGGGTGGAACATAATCACACTGTGGAGCTTCACAGACTCCTGAGTAAAACAAAGCCGTAGGTGAAAATAGGCTCTTGAAATTTACGTATCCTTAGTGTCTGTGGTGAGTCTCGGTTTAATATGACAGAAAATGTACAGTTAAAACTGAATTGCACACAAACATCTTGATAAACCAACAAGATTGGAAGGCTGTCATCTTCTAACAGTGCTGCATTTTAAAAAACGTAGAAAAGCTAAGGTCCAGAAAATTACTATATCCAGTGTTATGTAAGGGTAAAGGCAGCACAGGAATAATGCTCACTTGCATAATACATAATATCTTGCTGAATACTAGTGAGTCATATTGCCTGTTCAGATGGAACTTGTTTATCGCAGGATACTTAATAACAATTAAATCAAATAAGGATTCCCGAAGTCACATCTGATAATATACTTGCAGGCGGAGATATTCAACATCTGTATTACCTATATTTATATATTCTCTATGGAAAGCATTGATAGAATTAAGGACTGTGTTCTGATAACCAAGTTTTTAATGGTGAAGTGATAACTTTTATTACACTAGCTAACATAGTTGAGAAAAACTGAGCAGTTTCTCTGTTGGTAAACCCTTGGCGCTAAAAGTTTGAAAGAGGAACAGCAAACTTCAAAATGAAGCATGAATTAAGAGTAATTGTTCCAAATTTAACTAGATGAAGTGATCTATCTGACTAATGAGAGAAGAAAACTTCAGACAAATTCCAGGACCAAACACAGATTAATCCACATTATCACTATTATTAACATTCTCAGTAAAGCTAATTAACCCAGCTTGGGTCCTAGTTGAGTATATGCAGAGAACAAACCCACTGTTTGGTTTCTTCCAGGACTCAAACAAATTTTGCTGGAGATACCTTTCTGAATACTATTTTAACATATTCAAAATCTTAATAAAATTTCTGGCACCTGTTCAAGTTTTGAATTTGCCTTGGGAATGAAATATTTATTCCTGTTAAAAAAGTTCTCATTAAGGTGGTTTCCCTGAGACAAACTTTTTGCTCCAGTGCCATGATTTATATTCAGTATTATGTTTAATGCTTCAAATGTCAAATGTGGTTGGAGATAAGATATTTCTGTTGAATAAAGAAAGCAAAGATCACATGTCAACAAAGCCTTTTCCTGGCACAATGCAGTAGCAAGCATTTATGAAGAGATTGTTCACTTTGACTGGTAGAGAAGGTTTCCATAAACCATTCTTGTCGTTTCTGCACTTAAAATGCTTTGAAGTGACTTCCCAGTGATAAGGATTTAAGAAAATATTAATTCATCTCACTTTATGTATGAAAAAATAGATGTATTTTGTTTCTTATTCCTCTCCTTCTATGTACATTTTCCAGGGTTACTATAGAAAGAAAGAAAGACAAAGACATTTCAAGACTCTGAGTCCACTATATGTTATCAGTTTCTTCTCTCTTTACAGTGATTTTTTTTGTTGAAATAGTTAAATTGTTCTTTTCTGAAATTTCATGTATTAATCAATGATCTCAAATGAATCACAAGTCCAGGTGATCACTTTATGTTCAGTAAATTCCTTAAAAAACAAAAAGGAGAGATTGACAGTGATTCTGATTCACGGGGAATAATTAGTAAGCACAAATAGATAGTTAAAGTCCTAAGATGTTCAGTTATTCCACAGTTTCTCAGGCATTATTAAACCTGTCTTGCCAATAGGAGAGCAGCCTGTTTCCTAAAAAAGTGTCTCTGATATACTTAGAAAAAAAATCATACTGGAATATCTTCTGAATATTTGTATTAATAGTGTTTATGAATGAAGTATTTAGATGCTCTATGAAACTTAAATCTTACCCAAAAATTAATGCTTAGAAAAAGGAACAAATCACTGCAGTGTTGACATAGCCTGGAAATACAGCTATAAAGGGAGACTTATATTAGTTTGAAAATAATCAACCTATTAGTTTAAGAAAAAACAAACAGCACAGAAAAAAAATGACATGGGTGATATAAAAATAATGTGCTTGTGTGGAAAATGTGACAGATGGCTCAAGAGTTGTTATGTCTGTGAAAATACAGGGTTTTTTTAATTGATACCATGCTCATTGTTAGTGTGAGGTAGAAGTCTTATACAGAGGCCAGCTGAGTAGATTAAGCCTGTCCACAACTAATCCAAGGTATGTATTGGACTTTAAAAAAAAAATAAAAAATTGCTGTATGTGAAAATTGCCATGGGAACACTTTGAGTCCTGTGTGTCTGGTCATTAAACTTGTCTTGTTTTGATGCTGTTGTCTGAGTCTGTAATTCTGGTGTGATTCCAAATGTCCGGTAACTTGGTTAAGTGGACTTGGTGTATGAATCAGTATCTTTAGAAAGAAAATGCTGAAATCTACTGTAATGTTAATGTTTTGCTGCTGGAGGCAGAGTACTAAGGAGAAGCAGATTTTCCCTCCATGAGGTCACTATTAGCTTGTATTCATTCTTTACTGTAACATTCTCCCACCAAAAATTACGAGGATTTGCCTCATTTTATATAGTTGCTGAACAGAAAGAATTATATAGCATATTGAATTGATTAATACATGTCATAAGGGATAAATTGTATCTTGCTATTGAATGAATGCACAGGGGATGTGAATGCAAAAGAAAGTCTCCTCTAAACAGCCACAGTCACTACAACAATCAAGTACATCTTATGTCCAAGGAGCACAGAGACAACCGGGACAAGTTCAGCACTTCTGGGCTGACTGTTCTTCTAACCTGTGCAGCTGTGCAGCCCTATTAGTTCAGCTAAGGATCCTAAAATGTATTTTATGCAGACTAATATTGATGTGACTTTGTCATCAACCCTGGAATAAGCTAGAAACATTAATCAACACTATATCTGTATCAATAATCATTAATTCCAGTACCTAGTAATGTATATTTCTAACTTTTATAGTGTTTAAACACACATGCTATGTCCAGTCTAGCAAATAAAGGCTTCAGGCACTGAGACCAACTGGCACAACTTAGCTTGTGTTTGCACAACTAAACTCTCTTCCCATCCAAAAGAAGGTGACTGTATCCAAATTCACTTTGGGAACGATATCTCGCCTGTGCTAATTCCTGAACCCTGTCTGGCCATTGGCTGGGAGACTGGTAAAGATCCCAGGCCACAGTCAAGTGTGGAACATGCTAACAGCTTACCAGCTTTCCATGATAGGAATCTGGTGTAGTCATACCCGGAAATTAATCCTAACGCTGTTTACGATACTTCTGCGTCAATCTGTGAATCTGGTCCCAGCATGAAGAATTAAGAATTAATAAGTTACTTCTATGGTAAGGAGAGTTTTCCACTACAGTGGCAAAAAGAAGAGCAACTATTCTCAAAGAACAATTTTATAAAAGAGAAGGTCTTGGGCAAGATTCTGCAACGTGGTGGAAGAGCTAATGAGAGTTTGCTGGTGAAACTTCCTTACAGATTCAGGGATTCTCTTTAGTTAGGTAGTCTACTCATTTAAAGACCTCTAGGGGGGCTAAGTATATCTTTTTAAGGAGAAATTAATCTGAACTTAAGTTTTTTTCACTGGCATTTACACCTACTCAGAGAAAGGGATTTAAATGTTGGCACCAATTTTTCATGTGAATTGTATAATTAAATTAGTGAGGCAGTAGGAGCAATGACATATGCGAAGCATAGTAAGGTGGGTTTTACATTTGTATAAATTCTGAAATACACACTCTTTGTCACGAGCAACTGTGAAGAAGAGCTATATATATGAGTAATTTTTAGACACAAAGACAGTGGGGAAACTATTTATCATTAAATGTTGGAGTTATCCTGCTTGCAGCACAGGTATATGACACTGTTACACAGAAGTGAGCAGTGATGAAGAAAATTGGGTAAAGACAAGGAAAAGTAGTTAAGTCAACAGAGAAGGAGTGAACAGCCATTTGAATGAATTAGAACCATCCTTGAAAACATGTTCTTAATCCTCAGATTTTGAAATTTTGAGGCTAGAGCAGTTGCTAGGTGATCAGATTTCCTTTGAGGTAATTTATTATGTCCCTAGTGTACTTCCATTCCTACTTTCCATAAGGAAATTATAAGGTCATTCTCACTATGAATCTTTTTGCCTTACAAGATGAAGGATTTAATACAGTTTTGTAGAGCTGATGCTCATTCATCAGCACCTAACACTCTCTGACATGCCATCTGTGGGGCTTTAGCTGCCTCTTCAGAATGGCACAAGTCTTCCATACGTCTGTTAGCAGCCATATGTGAATGTCTTGAATACCTTTACTGTTGGAGAAAATTAAATGAGCTTGAATGGCTAATGCAAATGGATGAATTGTATTCACCAAGGATGATGGGGCAAGAACTGGTCTGTTTTTTTTATCCTACAGAAGTCACTTCCAATTTTAAATATTCTCCATGTTCTCTGCTCTGCTACTTGCAGCATTCATTTGAATAACTAGCTAGAGGCATAACCTATCCTTCATGGCTGAACGTATTTACTAAGATTTAGAACCAGCATCTATGATCCATAGACTTTTACTGGAGAATGTGAGTATGTTCTCTGGCTGAGAAGTAACTTTTATGATGATGCAGATTGTTCTTTTCCTTTTCAAACACTTACTAGAAATCTTGCTTATGGACTTTCATAGCTTTTAGCACAGGCAAATAATTTTAATTCCCATTGGTATCTCCCATGGGCACTTACAGCCATCCATGACTCAATGGGAAATATTATTGAGTTTTCAGGGACTATTAAATGTGCAGGACCCCATCCCAGACAGAGCTTCAGTTCTTGTCCCAGCTGGTAGTTTTTCTGATCATTGTTGGGTGATTATGTTTTGTCTGACCAGCATGCTCACAAACTGCGTAACTGCCAGAGGGAGAAGTTAGAAAGGTAAGGATTATTTTTTCACAAGAAAAAGACAGAGAAATGCATTTGAATAGGCAGTGCTCTGGTGAACCTTATCTCCTGGCAAGCCTCCATACTCAGTCACAATGACTGTATTTAACACTAAGTCTGCCTGAAAAAGTGATGCTTTCTAGTCTGCAGACTAGACTAAATATCATTATAATACAAAGAAACACGGCCTGTTTATCATAACAGATATCCTTTAAATCAGTAAAGATAAAATTGCAAACTGATAATCCAGAAGAATTTTCTGGGTTTAGGAAACGTCTCTGCTCAAGGATTTTAAAGCAACTTCTCTATCTAAAATTAACTGTATATACAAGAACCAATGTGCCCCGCCCACATAAGAGCTGCTGCTAAGAATTTTAACTAGAAATTTTTTCACATTAAATTGTTGTCAGGTGCTAGTCTGAAAATGCAAAATGGCTGAATTTTGGAATTAAATTTACAGATTTAAAAGGCCTTCAAAAAAAAAGGGAAAAAAATTCTCTGCAATTGGGAGAATGGAAAATAAAAAAATAAAGCATTACTGGACAGCAGTCCTGGGAAATATCTTCTTAAAGTAGTAATTTCCAAATGAGGAAAATAGATGGAATTTTATAGTTAATGAATTTAATTTTTTTGTGAACATTATAGAAGTGCACAAAGAGAGTGTGGTTAGTTAGACAACTAAGTATGAAAAAGTGATGTGACTTTGAAAAACTTTTTTAATAGAATTATTTTTAACAGTAAAATATAATACCATACAACTCAATTTTTGTGTTGCTATACCAGTAAATTCTTTCCCTTATTCTCTGTCACCAGTAGAATGCAATCAAATAACATTCACCATGACGCAACATTTTTCTATTTCATCTACATTTTTCATTTGCTAACAGCAACACTGCTGCCTTTGGATGATGCTTAGGATCACCTAAAATAGGGAGTCATCATGCACAATTTCTAAATGCATTGTGACTTAGTGAATAATTATTTATTCATGATTCTGAGGCTACATTCATATAAACAAAAGTTTTATGCTTCTGCTTTCAACAGTAAAAAAATTGATAAAATATAAGACTGTGTTCTATAATGAGCTGTGAATACATCAAGGAAATAACGTCCAGAATCTCACATCTATCAAATCTCCAGTAGCATGACCATCAGAAAAATAATCTGAGTCATATTGTTTTGGTGTTGAATATTTGGTTGAGAAGGGAGATATTTCTAGAATTTTCTTAATGTCTTAAAGAAATTAAGTTCTAATATATTTCTTCAGGATTTATATAAAACTTTTGAAACGTTCCATAACAATCTTTTGAAAACATTACCTTTATGTGACTTCAGTGAATATTGAGAAGTTGGATTGACAACTAAGACTTAGAATATTCAATGCACTTTTAACTTTTCATATGCTCTTCACTGAATATTATCAGCAAATATTTAATAATTTGTATGACCAGTGCCTTGCTAAGTATTCTGTCAACTTTATTTATTGTCTGAGTGATTAGAAAGTTGACCAGTGGAGTTCAGTATTATGAATTTATGGGGAAAATCTGGATTTTTTCTTATGTAGAAAGCTTCCACTTAAACATTAATAGAAGCTCTATCTACTGATTCCACTTACTGCCCTTCGGGGACTATCACATAACTTGTTTTTTTTTTTTTATACCCCATTTCTTGTCTTCCTCTCTTAATATATCAACTCAATCTTACAGTAACACCCACTTAGCCATTTTCCCAGCATTTTCCGCATCACATTCCTTATTGAGGTCTGGAGAGAGTCATATCCAGGCAGATTACGTCTTTGGGCAGCAACTTCTGTAAATTTTTTGTGAACATTGTTTATGTTATTTTAAATTTAAAGAAAATGTAATCCAGACAGAGAATGAGATATATTTGGTATTAAAGATGGCTTCATACATTAATACACTTGCAGCTACATTGGCCATATTTTGTCTTCCATTCTCTATTTCTGAGCACTACAGACTACTGCATCCTAATTATAGTGCCTTTTAGAATTCCCTGTCTGGGGCATTAGATCAGTACTAACTCACATAAAAGAGTGTCTCCCACTGAGTCCGTAGCACTAAAAAACTTGCTGTAACACTGAAGTGTTCCTTGGAGGTCTCCAAATCTACTATTAATTCAACCTGAATCTGCTTAGCTTTTTAGGTCTGACAGGATTACAATCCATGGTGGCATGACTGCCTGAATTCATAAAAAACTGTAGGAGATTTGACAGTGTTTTTTTAAGAGAATAGTCTTCTAGTGGATAAATGGAAGAATGGTCAGTCCAACAGGGATCAACTGAAAATATCCATTACAAATATATTAGTCAACAAAAATTTTTATAATATTATTGTCTTTTTAAGATGCCGAATGATACAAAAATATCTGTTAAAATATATTTAATGTGTAAATATCAATGTAATTGAAACTTTATAAGAAAAATGGTTTATTAACTTCTTATGAAGTGCATACCTAAATATATAGATTTCAGATGACAAGGAACAAAGAAAGCATCTTGTAAAACAGACAATTCATATTATATATATAACCCCTGAAGTCATGTACTTTCTTTTAAAAATGTCTTAATGTTTACTAATACACTTAAATTAAGTAGTCATTCTCAAGAATTGTAAGAATCACTACAAATTGAATCTGAATAATCTTGATAACTTAGCTCTAAATTTACACAGGCTAAAAGATATTTTCCTTGTCATTTTGCTAAACTGAGTATTTAAAGCACTCTTTAAGAGGATGGATACTCTTAGTGATTTCTGTGCACTAAAAGACTCTTGATTAAAAGTTGCAGAAAACCTTAATGGTCTTTGAGAAAACCTTAAGGATCATTTGGCAAAATAATGTATGAAGAAAAAAAAAATAATAACAGCAACAGTGGTATTCTTGGTTTTGGTAGGTCTTGCTTGAACAAGAAAAGTCTCCACCTGCCCATGTTCCGATTGTTTATGTGGAGAGCTCGTGCTCAGTGGTGCAACCTTACACATACACAGTTCCACTCAGGGGGCCTTTGGGTGGTCGTTGGGTGGCCACAGGTTGTCACGCGCCCCCATAAGGAGATGTAACTATGGTCTGACCCAGCCTCAGAACCAGACTTCACCAGTTTCCTGACCCACAGCTTCTGCTCTTCCCAGCAATAACAGGATATTGGTTCATGTTACCAAGGCGTCTCAACAAAAAGTCTCTTTTATCTTGAGTAATCTCTTCTGACTTAATGCCCCATGTCTCAAGACAGTCACTCAGCTCCTCTTGTTCTGTGCAATCTCTTGAGACATAATGTTCAGAAACTTTACAGGTTCTTACAGAAGATATTTAACATTGCCTCGGATTTTGATTTAGCAAAGAAATACAGCAATGCACTGAAATACAACATAAGCACAATATATGGTTAGATTACAAAACAAACATGATTCCCATTACCTTTCTCTATATGCTTGTTGACATGATGCTGGGCATCCCCAGTCACTGGAAAAGAATAGATGGTTTGAAGCCAGCTCAAGCCTGTTGTCTTCTTCAAAACTCACTCTGTTGAATGTTTTTATACTGTATGGTTTGGCTTACCCATGTATTAGCTTCCTCCATGCTGGTCTGGCTCATGCAGAAAGCCTTTAACACTTTTTGATTAACTCAGGGAAGGCCATTTACACAGCCAGCTGATCCACGCAGCTGATATAACCCTTTATCTAAAACAGAGATCACTCTCTGGTCCTCTGGTTAGTTTAAACCCCATTATTAATAAGGCTTTTCTGTATTATCCAGATAAGTTAGTCTATTAGCTTGTTAAAACTCTAACAGGACTAACAATAATTTTCTAAATCTGTACATATGGGGTTTTCCATTTTTGACCATAACAAGATTTTGAGCGTAACAGATTCCCATAGATTTTTATCCTTCGAGATATAGGTCATTATTGTGTTAACTAGTAGGACATTGCATTTAGTGTAATAGATATTGTAAAAGCTGGAATTCTGCAAACTGAGTTGTTTCATACTAAAAATTAAATGAAGCTAAGCAGTCTGAATATTAAATTTGCACACAGCCTTTCCAACTAAGTGGTATGTCTGAGAAATTAAAACATATATTTTCTCCTAAATATAATATTATCTGAAACATGTCCAGAGGAGTAGTTCTGGAAACAATTTGTCATCTTGTGAAGTGGTGCATTATTAACCATTGATCAGAAATAAGTATGTGTCAATTTTAATAATTTTGCATCAAGACAGGTACTTAAGCCCCATGTTTAATAAGTTGCCTCTGCATATTCATAGTACATCTTTCCTTAATGCATGTTTCAATGACAGAAATGAGTCACAAAATGAGAGAAGTGATTTAGAAAAACAAAGACTAAGGCCATTTCACCTCAAAGGATATCCTAAGAGTGTATTTTTCAATCAGAAACTTAAGCATCTATAGAGAATTATAAAAGAGATTACCTTACATGCTAAGGGCACACCATTAAGTTTATATGATAGGGATAAGGACCCAGCTTTCACCAAGGGTTTGTATTAATATCTCTAAATTAGGGGCAAGTAAAAGAAATTCCCCACACAACATGTATTAGGATTTTATTTCTGTTTACAGAGAAGCTTACATAAGGCAGACATTGATATTGATACAAACAATTTGGAGGTGTGTTTATCAGCATAGTATAGCACTATGCACAGCTTACTCCATCACTGCTCTCCTGAGGTCAAAGAAGCTAAGATATCTTGTGCTAACTACTATATGATTTATTTATTCTGCTTTTCTTGATTGGAAGAAAAGGAATTTAATGTATGTTCTTGAAATCAACTTTTAGCAAGATACCGTAACAAAGTAGTGCAGTCAGCAAGAATCCTGAACTTCTAACCTGTCCCTTTTCTTTTTTTTTTTTTTCCATTAACTTAACTGTAACCAATAATTCAATCTGTCAGGAACTGCAGAAGAGCATATATCTGTGTCCTGTGTGACTAGTAAGTTAAGTTGTCATATTTCTCTGTAATAATTTATTAATTAATTGGAAAAACAAGTTAGATGAAAATAAATGTACTCAGGTTTTCTGCAACCAAAAGCAGATGATACTCTAGCTCTGCTTCCCTCATATTGGAACCAATTTTGTAGAAAATTGTAGAGATTGAGGGAAAATCTTCATACTCTGCGTAACTATTCCACAACAATCAGTGAAGGCTTTGCTAGCATTTGAAGCAAGATAGCATCAAGATTTTTTGATGGGTATCAGGCATGGCAGCTTTGACAATTGGTACCTGCTATTCTGGGCTTGATGATCCATCAAAAAAAAAATCAGCTTGTGGAACTTCAAATGAACGTAGGGAAGGAAAGTAACACAAGGTAACTTCTAATGAGTTTTAATATAAACATACATAAATGTTTAGGATCCTAAAAAAGCACTGAGGACCTTCCGGATACTTTTGAGAGGTAGGTAAATAAAGGCTATATCAGTTTTCCATTGCAACAGTAATATGGGTAATGAAACAAAAAATCTAAAGCAATTTTACTGTATGAATCTGATCTAATTCAGCTAAGTTAACAGAAGTAAGGATTTCGCTGCTGATTTCAGTATGTTTTGGAACACATTTGGTGCATATTTTGAAGGGTGAAATTATGATGTTATTTAAGAAGCAGCTCCATCAGTCCACAGAAGTACTCACACTGTTTTCATTTAACTCAAATATAATTTTCCCAGTCCTGTGCAGAAGTAATTTTTTTTCTATTCAGAAGCTGCTTAAGAAGACTAACTACTGAGAATACAAGGGTCATGTTCTAAGCAATGAACAACTTCTTCAAAGCACAGTAGTTAATAGAACTGTGTAAGAATTAAATAAGTTATTTGTATCTTTTCATTATTTGGGAAAAATCAAACACTGTGATTGCATGTGCTCTTCAACAAATGGCATTGCTTTCTATGGTTTAAAACACAGAAAACTAGTCAGTGAAAGAGAAAGAGTTAGCGTGGTTGATATGCAGAAACAAGAACCTTGTCAGTGCCAATGTGTTGCTATGACATTTACTTAGTGCAGAAATAAGACAAAGAAGTATTTGCTTTTCTCAGTAGCCCAGCTACCAACTAGGACATGAAGTGAGAACAGCTGTGGTGCTGATAGTGAAATGCAGTCCTGCTTTTCTTTCTGCTTTCTTCACACCGAATAGTTGGCTCTGGATCAATAAGACTACTTGCATACAAGTCACTGTGAGCAAGGGTAAGAGAATCATGCCTTACACTGAACTGAATATTAGTGTGCTATTAATGACTGCTCAAATAAAATGGTCATTCTTCTCACACTACCACCTGTTCATTTCCACACCCACAGTAACACAGAATTTTGTAAGCAGGGACCTCAGCAAAATGCCTGATTTTACTGTTTTGGAGGTTTTGGATAATTTTCGTGCTCTGTGACATATTCTTAGTAGTCAAGTGCTTCATTGGGAATGTCTCAGACTTTAAATTCACTTGTTCAGTTTTCACCCACTTGGGGAGGGTTGGCAGGAATAGGAGTATCCGTGGCAATTTCCTGAGGTCTGACAAGAGTTGATATGAAAAAGGAAATAATCAAGAAACCATTAAATATGAAGAGGAATGGGTAATATGCTTATGAATTAGAAGAATGAGAGAGTACCATAGGGAGATAGAAGAGCTTGTGTGCGTTGCGACCCCAACCAATTCTCAGCAGTTGAGTTACAGATACAGTCCTGCTGATACTTGCCCTATCAGCTTTTCCTGTCAAGAGAATGTTCAGTTTCATTAACTGTGTGATATAGAGTGTGGAGGACAAAGGAGCAAATCCAACACTGTGGCATTTGGTCTTGCACCTTCCCACATGTTACTTTTAATAAAGAAAAATATAGTGAAGAAATCACACGGTCTAAAAACAAGCAGAGTTTTGCTCAGCCTTCCCAAAGCTACACAGGGTAGTGCTAGTTTCTTTCCCATTCCATGGACTTAGATTGCAGAATAAGAAACTGAAATTAAAAACCATAGTAATAGTACAAAAGTTCTCCTTAATCAGCTTCTGACCCAGACATGTTTGTAGACATCTGGAGAAAATGCATGATGTGTATATTCCATCAAGAAATCAAAGAGAAAAAAAATACACAAAACATAATTTTATAAATCTCTGGAAAATAACCTTGTAGTACACATAGAAGCTGGAGTAAATAAGTAAATAAACTTTTATGATATCCAGAAAAAAAATATGAATGAGAAATCTCCTTACATAGTGGTGAATTTATTAAAAATTACATTTATTGATGGAGTAAGGAAATCTTTAGTCGAAATAAAAATGCATTTTTTAAGTTCTTCTAGGAAATTTTCAGACTCCAGTACTCTCTGAACAGATTATTTTAGATATTCCATGCATGGAAGATATAATGTTTAATATAAAATTTATTTACCTGAAGATAGTTGATGTTACATGAGATTTCTGATTTAGCAGAGTGACACTAAATCTACTGTATAACACAATACAAATGTAAGTTAAACTTAGCATGAGAAAACAATTTCTATATAGAGTTGAATCACAGTACCAATGTGGTCCCCTTTAGTGGTCTCTAAAATGTGCTCACTGTCAGGATGCTTGGGGTCCCCAGCTGCTGGGAAGGAAAACAAGGGTTGAAGCAGCTCAAGCTCATTATTGACTTTTAAATTCTTTTGACAGTTGTCTAGTTTTATACTCTATGTTGAGCTGAAACACACATTCACTACCCCAATGCTGATCTGACCAACTAAGGGAGACATTCAAACTCTTTCTGTGACCTGTGGAGAAGCATTTATACCACCAGATGATCCATTTGGTGATGTGGATAGTTGAGTAACTAAAACAAAGACCAACCTCTGGTCCCATTTGTGATGAGATAAGAACAGCCGTGGTCAGTCTTACCTGCATAATTCTCAGACCTTCACAGGCATAGTGCCCTTACCCTTCTCCTCTTAGCCTTCTTCCATGTTAGGGTTTTATTGGCGTTAAGGTTTTATTGGTCAGTCAAAGAAATACATGCCAAAAGCCTCACGGAGGGAATGAATAAGCTACCTCTCACAGTAACAGGTGTAGGTAATGGAATCTGACAAATTGTTAAGACCCAACAACAATATTCAGCATAAAAATAATAAAGAATAAATTGCACAATATTTCTTTCCGATTTTCTAATCTAAATTGTGAATACTATTAATCTTTAATATGGTTTTAGGAAATTAATCAGCCTAGAATTTTGAGATGGAAGTGGCTGAGCCTTCTTCAACTAAGCACAGTAGAAATATCTTAAAAGGAGCAGTCTGCATTCTGCTATGCTAAAACGGGACAGGAGATTTTACCTTCTAAAGTTTCACATTACATGTAGGTGGTACCTGTGTAGCACTTCTCATAGCCCAGTTACTCTACTCATTAGAATTTTTTTTTTCTCTTTTCACTGCATGATATCAAACAAACATGCCAGGAGATCATTTTAAACATGAGGCTGTATCTGTAGATATAGTGAGTGAGATGCTTACCTGCTGCTGTGCAGAAAACACTGCAATATTGATAGAGAGCACTGGAAAATCCAGTAGTTAGCATGGCTCTCATGTCGGCTGGTTAAGGTGTTCACTTGGGACTAGAAAGGTCTGGTTTGCTCCATGAGCTACTTATACATGTTATCCAATATATGTCTCATGTAAAATATATAGTCTTTGGAACACAGAACAGAATCCGGGTCTCTTTTCTCAAGTGAGATTTTGAACCGGTAGGTGACTGAGTCACCACTATTCTTGCTCTCTTTCTGACTCTATAAATTTTTAATTCTTTTCTACACAGTGAAACATCTTCAAAAAGAAGAGGGAAGAGTATTTTTAACCTCAGTACATCTTACAGCCCAGGTATCAATTTGAGAGACTTGGGTGTGAGGTTGAACCTTCTCCTTACTGATTGTGATATCACAGTCAGTGTGTGTAAGTGAGAACATATTTTAGGTAAGTATACATTACTTTTATTTTCCTTACAGGTGTGCTTTAGAAAGGGAAGAGCTGATGCATTTTGTGAAGCAGTCTGTTCTTGTAGATGTATGTACATTCACAGAATACCTAACAACTATGAAAATTTAATTGAAGAAATGACTAATTTTTCCATTCTCATTGTACTTAGCTGTTACATATTTCATGAGTTCTTAAACTTTATCAAGATCAGGATACGTGTGTATGCACAAAAACAGAATGTGAAATTACAGGGGAATGTCATTGTCAAAAGTTGAGGTGTATATTGAGTTCAACATTATGACTAGGTTACATTTAGCATGACTAACAGTCTGAATTGTACCTGAATTAGAGTCCCTTATGCCTTGACATATCACATAAAAGTCTTAACCTCCTGAGGGGTTAGCTTAGAGTTTATCCTCTCTACTTTTTTTTAAGAGAAAAATTGGCTTAGCTATTTTTTCAACCTACACAGTTTTTGATTTTTGAATAACCATACTGCTAATCGATAGGAGGTGCCCATTAGTCTGAGCAGATAAAATTTTACATAAAATACCACTTTCAGAACAAAGTGCAAAATGCAACATTTTATTCATGCAGTTTTACTAAATTTATTTTTGTATTTATACATATAAATTAGACATTGTAAAACCACATCCACTGCCATAGAATTATGTACAACTGAAAATACAAAAATGTCCCTTTGAACTAATCCTGGTATTTTACATTCATACTGGGAAATATAATATTTTTTTAGTTAAATAGTTGAAAACAAATATTCAAATTTTAAAGTAATGAAGTTCCAAAGAATTACCAGATCACATGTATCTCCTAACATTACAATTGTATCCTCCATATTCTGGCAATTAATGAAGTTAAAACTACATTTAATATTTTTCTTTCCTCATGAACTATTCCTATATTTTTCTTATGAGAATGGTTTTTATTTGTCTCCTTAACAGGACATTTGTTTAACTACATGGGCATATGTAAAGACAGAAAATAAAGACAGAACCCACTGAAGAGGAAATGGATAAATGTGTCTGCTTTAGGACTCCTTCACTGTTTACTACCCAGCTTACATGATGCCACTTCTTGCTGTCACTCATTAGGTCACAGAGTAGAGGAAATTGAATATCTCAGGCTGAAGGGTCTCAGTCCTGCATTACTGATTATAACAGTGCAGTGGACCCGGTAGAATATGTGGTAAGTGGAACAGCTTTTACATAGTACTGGTATGTTACAAAAGCTGGCATTCAGAGTAGAGTAGTTGAAAAAATAATGCCATTTTTTTACAGGTCAATCTGAAACCCAAGAACTGATGAGTGGACCTCTTATACACTACCTATAAAATCATAGAATAATTCAGGTTGGATGGGACCTCAGGATGTCACTAATCCAAGCTCCTGCTCAAAGCAAGGTCCACTACAAGTTCAGATCAAGTTGCTCAGAGCTTTGACCAGATGGGTTTTGAAAACCTTCAAGAATGGAGATGGCACAACCTGTCTGTGAAACCTGCTCTTCTGCTAGAAAAAATGGTTTTACTTATATCCAGTCTGACACTGGATCAAAACATACAATTGCTGACCATGTCAGCAACAGCCAAAAGAAAAAATGCATAAAAGGTGATCTTACCTGTAAGTGAGACTATTGGATAAGATAATAGAGTAATTCAGGATGGGACGGACCTCAGGAGGTCTCTAGTCTGACCTCCTGCTCAAAATGGTGTCAGCTATGAGATCAGACCAGGTTGCTGAGGACTTTGTCTAGTTGGGCCATTTTCTGAATTGGTTGGCATTTGCTTTCAGAAAATCATAAAGAAAACCCACAAAGCTGTCTGAATGACCCCCTGTAAATTTAATCCTGAGAGTTTATCCCTATAATACTGTACCCTCTATGTTAAGAAGCTCAGGTCATGATAAAGTTGAAAAGGCAGAATGTGTTATTCAGTTAGACATCAACTTTTATCTGCTCATTTGAATATTTGCTTGCAGCTGATGTCCCTAATATCCCTAGGTTCCTTTATATTTTTTTTTATTTATTCTTCTATCCTTCTATTTGTTAAATGGAATTGCCAAGTGTTAGGTATAAAAGTAATGGTGATACAGTAGAGAATGACCTTTTGAAGGTGTACAGCTTTGCAGAACCAGTAGCAGTGTTCATGGAAGTTCTTGGTGCTCGTTTGTTGCTTCATGTAATTACTGAAGAGAATAGACTGCAGTAGTTGAGATTATATTCTGATGGAGAATTTGAAAAAAATATTTATGCCTGTTTAAACATATCTTGGGTATTGGTATATCTCTAATTCATCTTCTCTTCCACAGAAAGGAACAAACAACAACTCTGTAACCCACTCTGTCCTTGGGATTTTAAAGACTGGAAGTTCTGAGGTCTTTTCAAATATTTATGTCCCGTATAGAAGCACAGAATACTGCTGCCATGCCAACCAGCCAGCTAACATCTATTTTGAACAGACAGAATGCGTATATCCCCTGCTAATTTTGCCCAAAGCCTTTTTCATTCTTTTTGACTTTCTACCTGTGTAGGTTGATAATTAGAAAACAAGACAGTAGTTATTAACTTTTTTAACAATAAAAAGGTCTTATTAAAATAAAATATTGTCTTTTTCTCTTCTGCCTTAATACTTATAATTTCTGGTACTCTACTATTTTGCACTTATTCCTGTGAGGTGCAGTGTACGAGCTGTTTACATGAGATGAATGGAAGCATGAAAAGTACATGCTCCATTACATTCATAGTGTACTACTTCTTAATTTACATCTTGCTTTGGGCAATGCAGGGGATTATCTGGCAATTTCTGTATGGCTGTTTCAAACTCTGTAGATTTATCTCCCAAGGCTGCTTTTGCTTCTGATTTGAAAAGCATTTGGTAGGCAGAAATTTCACCGTGCATTCGTCAGATAAATTTCCTACTTACTTTGTTTATGGCAACATAGTGGTTTAAGGGAGGAGAGAAGCATAATGACCATGACTTACTCTAATGGGACAGGAAAATATAGGGCTTGAAGACAATGAATATAATTACATTTTTATGAGCAATCATATAAATATATTATTAAAATACTTCTCTGAAGCAGCATACTCAAAATGAGTATACAAGTTAGTAAAATCAGCCTGAATAGATCTCCAGTACATTTCCCAGAGTATTACTTCTGCCTAATCTAAACCCAGTACTATTGGAAACCATTAGTTAAATGAACCTTAATCATATGAGGAAAGTATTTTCTTATACAGAGTGTGTTTTGTCAGCATGACCCACTGATATGTGCGAAAAACAGTTTTGACAAGAAATCTCAGTCTGACACAGAAAAGTGGGGTATTCTTAAGATTCAATTTCTCCATTTTAACCAGAATATGTAGTATACCTCTAACACTCATATAAGCAGTTTTTGACCAGAGGAATTCTGCAAAGATGGCTGGATACTATTTCCTCAGCCCACTGAAATATCTGGTTGGAATGGAAAGGCCTACTACTCCATGCCAGGCATAGAAATTCAGTAGCTCCTTGTGCTGGTTATGGGTGGGATGGAGTTAAATTTCTTCATAGTAATTTGTGTAGGGCTATGTTTCAGATTTGTGCTGATAACAGTGTTAAATACTGATGTTTTCATTATTCCTGAGCAGTGCCTACACAGAGTCAAGGCCTTTTCTGCTTCTCACACCACCCCATCAGTGAGTAGGTTGGGGGTGCACAAGAAGTTGGGAGGGGACACAGCTGGGACAGCTGACCCCAGATGGCCAAATGCGCATCTCATACCATATGATGTCATCCTCAGCAATGAAAAGCTGGGGGAAGAATAAGGAAGGAAGAGGATGGACGTTCGGAGTGATGGCATTTGTCTTCCCAAGTCACCATTATTCATGATGAGGTGTTTCTCTCCTGGAGATGGCTGAACACCTGCCTGTCAATGGAAAATAGTAAATTAATTCCTCATTTTGCTTTGCTTTTGCTTTACCTATTAAACTGTCCTTATCTCAACCCATGAGTTTTGTCACTTATACCCTTCCAATTCTCTTCCCCATCCAACTAGGGGGAGTGTGTGCGCAGCTGTGTGGGTCTTATTAGCTGCTGGCTGGGGTTAAATCATGACATTCCACTGTGACTATGAAAACACAAAGGAGAAAGTAAATGTTAGAAAGCCATGATTACGTTAACAAGACCGGTCTCTCAATCTGAATATGATTCAAGAAGAGTTTAATTTCAGAATAGTTTATGTAAACAAACAAAACAGCCACACTTCAAGTTAAAATATGATGTTTTGGTATTGATCTATTTCAGCTGACTAAAGATCTCCAAATTAAATGACTAAGGTAGGAGCTCAGCTAAACCTGAATTAGTTCCTGGGAAAGCCTGTCATAGTCCATCCACCACAGAGTAAGACAATGACAAGTGTCTAAATTGCACAGCTAATTGTATAACATCAGATAGGATGAAACTGGTCTTTTTAAAAATCCCACAGCATTAATGAAGCTGAAAAAGCTGTAGCTAAAAAAGTCTGATCAAAAATTTAAAAATATTTTTAAAATACAATATTTTCATTTTTTTTTAAAAAGAAAAATGTTAGCTTTGCTTCACAGTATTTCTACATATGCAGCTCAGAATGTTTAAACAGTTTCATATTTCAAAAACCTAAATATAATTTTTATCTGTTCTGCCTTCATGTTTCCCAAGTGTCTATCCCTATAAGGAGCAAAGGTGAATTGTTTATGATAGCACAAAGAAAAAGCTTAGAAGAACAACAGCACTGGATTCAGAATACAGGAATTTAGGCTTCAAATTCAAGGAACTGTCTGAGCTGGAACTCTTAAAATTAATTTAGACAAACCCTGAAATACTTAGTATTGAGTAACAGTTAGAAGCTGTATTCACGGTTCATTCAAACCATATATTTTTGCTATTCTCTCACTCTGTGTCTCCTGCAACACCTTAGCTGCTACATACAGGTATGTGCATATTCTTTTCCCACCTGAGGACGCAATCTGCTCACACACTGTGTTGTGCTATAGGGCAGAGCTGCCCAATGTGTGGCTCTGAAGCCACATGTAGGTCATAAACAGCTTGATGTCCTCCCATACTGGCAAAAGTCCCATGACCAGACCCAGGGCTGTGGTTGACCTCTTGACTGTACTTGACTGGAATCAGGAAGCAAGTATGAGGGACTGGCAATGCCAGCATCCACTGGCAGTTTCTGAATTGAGGTGCTTGCCTGATCCACTTCTCAAAGAAACCAAGTGTTGGAGAGAGACTTTCATACTTTATTGCAAGGAAACTATTTTGAGAGTTTGTCCACACTTTATCTGTACAAGACATGGGGATTGTATTTAGCAGCCTTCAAGGTTTTAGGATATGGCTTAGAGTCTTGGGAAAGCTGGTCACCATTGCCCTAGATAAAATAGCTACTGACAGTTTTTAATAGCTCATACTAATAACACCATGAATAACAGCTGGAAAGTAACCATCTTATATGACCTCAGCTTTCATCCTATTGTCAAACTGTTCATCGTAATTCAGAAATTAGTGATCTGGCATAGATATAAATGAAAGGAAAATTACCAAAATGGTGATACTGCAAACACAGAGAGATTTAAGGAATTCAGAGAATTTAACCTAAATAAAAATGAAAAAGGATTTTTAAAAAAATTACTTGCATTATAAAACCTTGTCAAATGTGAAATGAAAAAAATTTTTATGCACATATCTAGACATATATACATATATATCTAGATTCTCTACCATACAGAGGCAGTCATTAAAAGTTTATCACGATTCTAGGAAGGTTTATATTTATATAAATATGAAGCTGTGAAAATAAATGAAAGCAAGAACATTTTAAATAATTATTTGCCAGTAACATGATTTTAATAATCCTGGAATGTTTTATGATTTTTTTTTTCAAATCAGTTAACTGCTTCTGCCAAACATTTTAAATAATTATTTGCCAGTAACATGATTTTAATAATCCTGGAATGTTTTATGATTTTTTTTCAAATCAGTTAACTACTTCTGCCATAACTCCTAACGCTATCAAGAGGAAACATAACTTCTCTGATGCAGTAGATTACTGACTAGAGTTTTTGTAGTCATTTAGAGAGGTATTGAAACCTCTTACAGCTAATTTAATTTCAAACCATAACCGAAGTGACTTAAGTAGCCTGTTCTCATAACACCATTCAGTCATTCAGAGTGTCTTACTCTGTCTTACCTATCAGAATACCTATACAAACTAGAACTGCTACAATGAAAATCTAAAAAAATAGTTTCTAAAGTGCTCAAAAGTTACAACATTACAGGTAAGGACTGATTCAAATGCATATGCTAAAGCAGAATGAAAGGGGCAGTGAGGCCGAGTTGGTGACCTTACAGGTGAATGCTTCAGCTACCATGCATTCTGATGTAAATCTTTCCAGCACTAGCTCTAAGGCTATATATAAAAGAGAGTGAGTTTGTTTTTAAAGGCAAAAACCAGAGAACTAAATGCTATGATCCTTCAAAATGAATGTTGTCTGCATCAATGTGTCTTCGTGTTATACTGCCCTGAGAAAACTGAGATAGCTTGGACATGACTGCATTAAAGCCATATGAGTTATGTATACTTGCATTTGTAGATATAACTTGATTATTCAAATTAATAACGTGGACATATTTTATGACAAAACAAAAGAAACTCGAGGACATTAAGAATTATCTTCTGCTAATACATAGCTCAACATTCAAACCTCTACAACCTAATCGGAAAGATATGTATATACAGATGTATATATATAAATACCAGACAAATATTACTTAAAAGAACTTTTTTATTACACTGTCTTGGTATATTTTTGGTAATGTTACACATCTGAACTGATTAGCCTGAAAGACTTAAATTAATTTTTTCTAAAATTACTTGTTGTCTTGGTATAAGAAAATAAAACTATGAGATGTCACTTTAAACAACAGTGTTGTGCTTTTTCCTACAGCATTTAGTTTTAAGTCGCAATACATTCAAACAACTTAGAAGAAAACATTGTTACTGAAACTGAAAATGAATGTGTCGCTTTCTAAGCAAATAAGGCTTCTCATTCCTTTTTCTTCCCATAGCATTCCTCAAGAGAATTGCTATTGTGAGGAAGACATAAACTCAGCTGTCAAGAAAATGTAAATTGAAGATGGGATTATTCTTTGGCTTGGATTACTCAACTGTTTATAGAGTGTTTTTAATTTAAACTTTAATATTTCAGCTATTATTTTTATTTCAACTTTAAGTTTTGTCTGAAGGCAGAGAAATTGGACATTAATCTTGTATTTCTGCTTAGAAGCTAACTGTCTCATAAGTGTTAACCCTGTGACATAAAAATAGCACTCAAAATTGCTTCTCAATTATTATTTAATTTTGAAAGGGCTATTTTGTGTTTGAATGTATTTCTAATGCTACTGTGATGCTTATAGTGGAATAAAAAAATACTTCAAAATAATCATGATTTAAGCAGTAGTGTTTGAAATTTTATGTAAAAGTCAAGTTTATGGAATACAGTCTTGAAATTCTGCTTTTAGAGATTGACACATGTAATGTGATCTCATGCCAGTGTTAACAAATTGTACCAATGGCACACATGGGGGATTCAGTTTTGAAAGAGGAGGACAGACATCCATTTCATTTCCAGAACTTTGTAGTGGCTATACAAGGGTACTGAACATAGAAATTGTGTCTTACTGAAGGGGCATTATATACCTAGTTGTTGTAGCCCTCCTGGAGGACCCACAACAGCAGCAGAAAGAAAAAGAACTCCGTTCCTTCAGCAATAGTAATATTAATAGAGTCACAAGTCATAGAATGGTTTGGATCGGAAGGGACCTTTAAGGATCATCTAGTCCAACCTCCTGCCATGGGCAGGGGCATATTTCACTAGATCAGGTTGCTCAAAGCCCTATCCAACCTGTCCTTGAACATTTCCAATCACGGCACACCCACAACTTCTCTGGAAAACCTGTTCCAGTGTCTCACCACTGTAATTGTAAAAAATTATTTCCTTTTGTCTAATCTAAATCTACCCTCTTTCAGTTTTAAACTGTTTTCCCTTTTCCTGTCACTACAGGGCTTGGTAAAAAGTTACTCTCCCTCTTTCTTATAAGTCCCCTTTAAGTACTGAAAGGCCACAATAAGATATTCCTGAAGTCTTCTCTTCTCTATGCTAAACAACTCCAACTTTCTCAATCTTTCTTCACAGGAGAGGTGTTCCAGCCCTCTAACAACTTTTATGGCCCTCCTCTGGACCCACTCTAACAGGTCCACATCTTTCTTGCACTGGGGAGCCCAGAGCTAGATTCAGTACTCCAGGTGGGGTCTCATGAGAGCAGAGTAGAGTGGGAGAATCACTTCCCTCGATCTGCTGATCACACTTCTTTTTATGCAGCCCAGGATACAACTGGCTTTCTGAGAGCACACATTGCTTGCTTATGTCCAACTTTTCATCCACCACTGTCCCCAAGTCATTTTCCATTGGTAAACAACTTGAAGAATTTGCAACCCAACGGTAGTGCTCGAAGAGTAACACAAAATTTCTGATCAAAGTTCATGTAGATGCCTAACTTCTTTACTGACAGTAAGTTTGTGCAGTAGCATCAATAGAAAAGTATTTCCTAGCATTTCCAGTTGGCTAGAAGATTCTGGAATATGATGAGCTGGCCTTGGTTATTCACATTTTCATCAATCTCTTGGCTAGGTTACAGAAATGTGATATATCTGGGCAAGAAGCCTGGATCATTTAGGAAACTCCAACTAAATACAGAAATACATACCACCAAAAACATATCAAAGCTGTTTTGTACTTTTATACAAGTTACCATAAAATTATGTTCATGACACACTGTGGCTTGTTTCCAAGACATCTAAGACCTTCAGAAGTTCCAAGTTAGAGATTGACATCTTGGCTCTTCTAACACAACAGTCATCTTTACAACAAGCATGTAACCAACATCTTTTAAGAAGCAGATTTTCCTTAGGAACCTCTCCTGGTCTATGGAATAAATTCTAGAGAGAGGAGTTGAACACCACAACTATCACATTCTGAGATGTTTTATGGACTATGGAGCGCGTTCTCCCCGGGGCAGTGCTTACCTATTTGTACTGGTAGGAGGATTTTCTATAAATCAGTTGAAATTCCCTTCTCTGTTATTTTAGCCCATTAATTCTTGTCACACCACTGTCTCCATCTTTATAGATAGGTCTTCATATTGGAAGTCTCTTGTGCTTTTTTTTTTTCTCTTCTCTAGTCTCTTCCCTCTCACCCCCTTGCCTTCCCTTGCTTTCAACCTTTTTTTGTAGAGCGTATACTTCTGATTATTCTTGTTCTTTGCTTGTCTCTTTACAATTTGTTCACATCCTTCTTAAGCTGTAATGTCTAAAGCTAAACACCATAACCCTTTCTCTGTGGCCCCTGCTGTAATTTTTCCCCGAAGGGGTTTAGTTGCCCTTGTACAGGGTTCCACCTTTGATAAGTTCCAGCTATGTAACCTTGATTCAGACTGCTCAGACAGCTGTGAATCATCTGTACAAAGATACGTAAGGTCAAAATTACAGTGAGTGATAGGACTGCTGATCTGTGATTGTTATTAGATCAAGGAATCAAGAGAGAAAATACCAGCATTAAAAGATAAAATCCTCAAAAAGCAATGCAGAGAGGGCAGCTGGGGGCTGGTCCAGTCAGGGACAGTCAAGAACTGACCGGCTGGGGTTGAGACATCAGGGCTGTCACTCATATTCTGCTTGCAGTCTCTTTGTGCCCAGCTAATGATGCCTGAAAAAAGACGATAAAAAATGGCTGTAACAACAGTGTCCACAAATAGAGATCTTACAGGTCTTGACTAGAAACAGCTAATTATAAAACTCTGAATCTTTCAGATAACTGCCTCCGTCTTTGCCTGCATAACACTGAATGTTTTAAACCAAAGATAAAGTACAGAAAAACTTTACTGTTCTGATGCTTTAAAAGTGCTTGGGTTTGTCTTTACTCTTAAGCAGCAATCTGTCCAATGGATGGTTTTCCTTTATTACTTTTATGGTATTGTAGTAAATAACCCATATTCTAGGTTGTTGATTTTATTACTCAAATCCAACAGCAACACCTTTCTCTGAAAAATTAAAAACCTATCATTTGTTTTCTTTCCTCTCTTCTCCTGTACCTAGTGACAACTGCTATATTAGTCTTGCATGCTTTCATTCCCTTTTTAAACAACATTGCAAAAATAATCATGAAATGATATTTTTGCTGTCAACTTATACTACGGCAAAATTACCATGCTGAAAAACTACAAAGATTAGATGACACTGTCATGGAAGGCATTTAGGGGCACAAAAGCTATTTGCAAGGATCCCACAAAATATGTCACTTTAGTCAGTTGGCTCTGAATAGTCTTACAGGGAACAAAATGATTCAAAGAGAGATAGTTTCTGGTACTGGATATTAAATGGATGTCAGATTGAAGTCTAAAATACAAATTTGCTTTAAATCTCACACTTTCAGGTATAACCTGAAATTAGTAATATAGTACACTCTCAATTGCTTTATTTACCAGAGGGTGAATTCAATTCAGGTGTTTACTAAAGGCTTATTAGAACTGTATGAACTTCTTTCTGACCTGAACATTTGGTTTAGAACTCTTCCTAGCTCTAGTTTCCAGCTTGCTCACATGTTCAGAACTCTACAGTTTGATGTACACAAGAGCAGCAACTTCCCAAACCCCTGATTTCTTGAGTCCCAAAGTCTTCCTCTTAGGAAAAACTAACCTTTCTAAGTATCTGTCATATGATTCTTTCTTCCGTGGGGCACATAAACACTTCAGTATAAGTAATGAAATAGCACAGACTTTTCACCTTTCTTTTAAGCAAGGGTGACTCTTATTTAAGGCAAATGTTCCCTAGCATAACTGAAGTCTCAAGAGATTAAAGTTACTGTAACAGTAACGGTTGCTGTCATCCCCTTTTTTTCTATCAGACAACCAAAGCCACAGCTTTTATGCTTACCTGCAAAAATGCTCACAGTTTACCTACCCTCTGGCTCTTATCTTTGAAAATGGTCCATTGAAAATAGCCAATGGATGTAACCCTAGCATTGATTAAGTCCTTTATTTGAACAGAAATGTTCATCCAAACAGCAAGAAATTCAGACCTATATTGTTACTGTTGGTGTTCTGTAATTCTGGACACTTCCCAGGTGTGTTTTCTGTTTTTTTCCTTCACATCAATAATATACAGTGTTATTTTTCCTTTGGGACTAGATAACTATTAGAACTCTTGAAAATTCACCTCTGTATATGATGATTTCCAGTTTGGGGAAAAAAAATGAAAAAAAAAAAAAAAGGAATTTTGCACATGTCTGTGATCATTCTTTTTACAGATAGCTGAAGAGTTGAGGCAGACTGTGCTGATTTTGTGATATCTGTCTACATGCAACTTCTGAATTCTTGTTGATGTTGGTGATAATAGGAGCCCTCACCTAGGACCTCACATCTAGGTGATGGCTGGAACTCTGACGATATTCTGGAAAACATAAAAGATGTTAAAATGTATAGAACTGATCTTTTGCTAAGCAACTTTGTTGGCCTCTGATATTTGTTCCTTAATTTGAAATGTATATGGAGTTAGAAAACAAAGATAGAATCACTCAGTCCTAGAAAAATGATTTTGTTTGTCAGGTCTCCATGAACACATCTTAAATTTGGAAGGCTATGAAACCAAGCATTGATAGGAAATGTACTGATTTGCAATGAAGAATGGAAATAAAAGGTCCTGTGTTTATGGAAAGGAGGAGAAGATTAACCAAAAGATTTACTGTAGAACATGAAACCAATTTAGCTATAAGTCAACCTAGAGCAGAGATAGAAAGCTTTAGGAAGCAAGCTCAGAGTTCTGGATGTGTCAAAGGAATATGACCTCAGGACAATACATATTTGATGCTAAAAATTGTGAAGACAAAATAACTCGAGGTTTATTACTTTATAGTTGTGGATTTGCCTATTTCCTAAGCAAAAAGTGGCTTATTTCAGACACATGCTAAGCCTGTATGTGTTATGTAGCACAACTGTTAGGTACCTCTGCGGAGCTAAATTATAAACACAGAGTACCCTTACAGATATGTTTCAAGGCAAGACTACACAAGGTATTTAGGACGTCTTTATTGTAAAAGTCCAGACACACAGGTTTCAAGGTCCTCTTTTTTCACTGTGTGTCCAGGGGCTACAGTAAAATAGCCAAGGAAAGAAACACAATTTAAAAGAAATCTAAAAGCATCCAAGTCCAATGACTTGTACCTTGCACTGAGAATAAAAAGTAGGTGTAATAGATCTTTTCTTAAACCGATGTGATCTTGTCTTTCAGATAAAAACCTGTCAATTCAAAAGTTGCGATTAGTATACTGTGAACGTAATTTGTGAAGGAAAGGCAACTGAACAATTCATCAATTCAGTGAAATCAACAATATATACAATTTTTACAATAAACTATCACGTCTTCTCTTTGATCAGCCAAATTCACATTCTACATCTTGACATGTGGGTATTACTTTTATTGTCACCATTTTTACAATATATACAATTTTTACAATAAACTATCACGTCTTCTCTTTGATCAGCCAAATTCACATTCTACAGCTTGCTTTTATTGTTACCATTTTTCTTTTATTGTTTCTTAGAGATTTATCTCTCTGGAATTCTCAAAAGCAAGAGAAGAAGATTTATAGTTGTGTATTACACTGTGTAAGAGTCTTCAGAAGGGCTAGGTTGTGAATTATATGACTTGTTGCACATGGCTGGAAATCAGTTATTTCTAAGTTAAATGAGAGGAAAAATCATGTATGCGTATATGCACATACGCATGTAAATGTATGTATATAACATTGAGTGTAATGTGTTCAGCAGAGTTTTCTAATAGCTGAAAGGCCTGAGGAAAGTAATTCATTTGCATATGTTCTTACAACAGTAATAAAAATAATAGGAAAATTAGGATTTGTCAGTTGCTACTAGTTTGTAGCTGCTTTAATTTGTGCTGGCTGCCTCTGACCCCCATTGGTTTGTTTTGGCAGGAGGCTATTAAGCAGATGTAGATGCCTCTTGGCTAGTTTTCTTTGGCTTAATCTTGAGGATATGACAAGATACACAGTTCTGTACAAACTGCTACTCTAGCCTTACACTGCTCAGAGACTCCCTTACATAACCTGATGTCAACGCTGACCTTGCTTTGAGCTGGAGGTTTGACTACCAACATTCTGATGTCCCTTACAACTCAAATTGTGTGATTTTATGATGATACTTGATTGTCAGCTTAAAATCTGCCTTTTGCCCTTACAGTTCTGTCAAGAAGACTTGATGGAATACTGAATCTGCCACATTGGGAGCGCATACCAAAGATGCAGATGCCCTTGAACAAATATGGCCATTTCATACTGTCAAGTTTTTTGTTTTTTCCCCCTTATTTTTCCAATGGAGAATTTTGTTTAAAATGAATGTTATTATTTAGCCCATGGGTAAGACAGATTGAACACACCAGCATGCATTCCTTTGCAGTATAGTAAGTGTTGTGCTTTTTACCATGACTGTCAGAATTTACCATCACTTGAAGAGGTGTAAAATAAAAATGCAGGAATCTATGTTGAGATTATTGTTTTAAACAAAGTATATGGGGAAAGTTATGAAAAATGTAGTGTGAAAATATCTCTTCCCCTTTGCAAGGTAATTTCTTTTTTCTAGATTGTCCCTAGGATAAAATCTAGAATTACAAAAGTGTTATCTTTGAACATGGTTTTGCAGTCTTGTAAGATTTTGTCCTTAAGGTAAGAGAGTAGATTTTGGTGCCATATGGCAGTAGGAGTTGCTATGGGAATTATACATTTTTACTGAATTGTAGGGTGACTACCCAAAGCAAATTCCAGTGAACAGCTTTAATTCTTGTGCTTCTTTTTGTTAGAAATTTAATCAGTATTTTTTAATATGTATGCAATACCCACAAAACCATAAAAGTACTTTGGAGATAAAAAAATACATCCATTCACTGAGTAGTTCAGATTACTTCTCTGTTCACTTACCTTTTATTTGTACAATCTGAGTTCAGAATTAAAATAACGAAGGCAAGGAACGTATCCAAATTTATCTACAGTATGGTTTTGATAAGCGACAACACTAGAGCTTCCATGGATTTTGACAACTAGGAGAAATGTGATTCAGACTAGCACCCAAAAGACACAAACATGCTGTAGGCTGAGAATCAACCTAGAGGAAAGTTCTCTTTTTAGGACACTGTATAATTCTATTCAGTATTTTTGGAGGTAATGTTGTTTAAAGCAGTTCACTATAAATGAAATAAATCTTGCATTGTTTTTCTTTCCAAATGGGTAAATCATTTACTCCTTTTGAAAAATTATCTCCTCTCAGGTGTGAAATTTATTTTGTGTGTGGCAGCCAAATGTGAAGGGAAAAAAAAAGCTTTAAAAAAGTTCTTGTTCAATCAAAATGTGCCCACTATTTTCAGTGAAAAATTATGTATAGCATTGATATACATCATGCACCTGACTCAGATAATGGTTGTAAAGTGATGTATGCAAAAAAAAAATTAATAATAAACACTCTTGGGTGTGTCTGTGCTGTCAACTCCAAAACTCTCTTCACACACGTGCTCTTTTGCTTCAGTTCAGAGTGGCCAATTTATTGCCTTGTTAAGTTGACTCAGACATATAGAAACTTCAGTAGTGTCCATGCTTAGGTGTTAGAGCTGTACCCCTTGTCTGGAGGAGTAGGATTCACTCTCTAGCATATATATGAAAGACATAGTTCTCTCTCACAACACTGAAAAATAAAATAGACCTGCACTGGACATAAGAACTAGGCAATATAGACTTCCTTTGGCTATATGGCATGAAATACCTATTCACAATCATACCTTTAGTTGTTAATTTACAGATATACTGACCCTATGTAATCTACCTGGACTAACTTCTGACAAAATTCCAAAATGGAACAGAGTCTGCATGTACTACAATGCGTTGCACACACATATAGTTGATATCTACTGCCAAGAATTTGTAGGGGAAAATGAATTTTCAAATCAGTCTTGGAAAGAATCATAAATTTCACAATGGGCTTAATGGTTATGAATGCCTAGCAGAAGGAAGAGACTTTGTCATTCAGATTAAACAGTCTTTCATTATGTGCACTTTCTCTAATTCTGGAAATGTACTTGAAAAAATTATCTGCACACACAGAAATATATCTAGTTTGATGAGAATCCCAACAATAATCAGATGGTTGAATAAATGATGACTTTTATTTATGTGAGGCAGGGTAATATGTATGATCTTGTGGCTTCAGTGCAGATTTGAACTAAATTATTTTTTCTGACAGTGAGACCTTAAGGGCTTCAAACATTGTTGCCTCAGATAAGGCCCAGAAACCTACTAAATTATAACTAAAAGAAGAGTTCAGTATAAATTAGACATTTATACTAAAAAGTTATCAAAATGCACTACTTCACTAAGCACTAATTTAACTAATCTTAAAATTTGGATGCAAGTGTTTGTATTTCCCTGGTACAGAAATACAAGCACCTGCTCAACTGTGAAACAACTCCTTTGTGGAGACCAAGGGGCTTAGTTTTCTCCCTAGCACTATTGTGATCTGGGTTCAAAGGCACAAAGTGTCTAAAATTTGCTTGAATCTGAATGGACTAAAGCAGAACTGAGATAAAAGGATAAGTGAAAAACACAGGAGCAACAGCCCCTTTCTGTACAAGGTACAGTCAGTAATGGCATTGCCAGATTTTGTACGTTAAACTTAAGGTTAGAAAATTCAAACAGGAAATGAAAAAAGTGTATTCAGTGTTGTCGGTTTTTTTTCACAGTGAGTAAATTCAAATCTCTTTGAATTCTTATGAACATTCCACTTTAAACACTCTTTTTCTGGTAGAAGTGCACTTGTTACTTCATCTCAAATTCTCTTCACTGGAAGAAGAAAGCTTGAGCTTGCTCTTACCATTCAGTCAAATTTTGGGTAAGTGTCTGATATAAAAAACTCTAACTCAAAGCTTTTTTTGTGTGTGTGTGTGATTTGCATCTCAGAGTACTGCTATGGTCTCTGGCTGCCTTGCATCCTTGTTCCAAGAGGTTTGTATAAGTTACAATGCTTCTTGATGCTGCAGACATTATCATCCTGAATCTCTCTTCTGAGGAAATAGGGAGGAAATAGTGAGCTATCTCCTCAGTTTTCATCTGCAGCCTCCTCAGTACTAGATGGCTTTTATTTCATTGGGCAAGCGTATGAGTGTCACAGTCCTTGCAAGTCCTAAACAAGAAGAATTTGGTTACACCTGAAACCCTGAGCTTCAGGAATACAGAATGACAGATTTGTCTCTATTACAGTGTATACTTTTTCGTTTTGGTTGTTGGGTATTGCCACAGTATATTCCTTATGAAATTCTGCCTTAAATTTTTTTTCTTTTTTCTTTCTTTTTTTTCTTTTTTTTTTTTTTTTTTTCCTCTCCCCACAAAACTCCTGTGTTTAGCACCTTCAGAAGCTTACATCATCTTAGTTATCATAATATAAACTGTGGACACCTTCTCTTGGACTATTATTCCATATTCATCCTAAATGTAGTGTGCTAAAATGGTGTAAATGAGTTGGGGGATACAAAACTTGGATTCCCACATGACTTTAAAGGGTTCTGCTGAATGCCATTTCTCCTGTGTGCATAAACAGTTTATAATTCGATCAAGTAGGTTGTTCTAGCTTTAGAACTGACACTGACAGCATAAAGAGGAAGGAAGTTAAATGATTATGGGAGTTTATAATCAATAAATAATGAATAGTAATTATTTATTGGACAGTAAGTCAATGAAAGAAGCTTGTGCCCATTTTCATGTTGTCACAAACACAACAGACAACTAAATATAATCAATACAAAGTTAATTTCTAGACATGCTAAGAAATGATTGATTTTATGAATATTTATATGCCCAACGCATCAAAGTAGCATGAACATTCTCTGAGTAAGTTTAAATTTTGTAAATTGCTCAGACCTATTCTTATTTTGATCATACTCCCTGCATGATAAAAACAAATATAAACATTTTAATAGAAATACTACAATGTTTTGTACTTTTTTTTCGCAGTTACTAGGCAATTAAAGGAAAATATATTATAACATATTACTAAAAAAGGTTCAGTTTCCAGTTAAATCTAAGGTTTTGCTTATTTCCACATATTCTTTTGTGAAGAGAAGTTCTTATCAATATAAAAGTTTGACTCATTCCTTCAATCAAGTATTCAACAATTCTTTTAGGAGACTTTTATTAATTAGTAGATAACTGTATAGATGTCAGTAAAAGGAAATCACAAGATGTTCATGTACAGAGCAATGAGGTTGTGTGCTAAATGATCTTTTGAAGTAGTCAGCAATGCTACTGTAAATTAGCTTGCCTTTTTTCCCCTGTCCCGTTAAGAGGAACATGAAAAGTCAAATAGAATTTTTTATTTTAAAAAATGCAGCTAGAAGACATATTCTCTCCCGTTTTCCTTTTTTTTTTTTAATTTAGAGATTTATAGAGAGTGTTACACAGTAAGAAATACAATTCACATAGCAATGTATGATTTAGAATCACTATATGGTTCTGATCCTACTGTTTTATATTGGTATTACTGTGTATATTTCACCAGACTGCCAACAGTGTGTTTTTTTAGATATTTTCTGGGTTTGATCAAGTCAACACATTTTCCAGCTGTGATATGGACAGGGCAATGTAATATGGTGCTCCTGTATTATTACATATAATCTGACAATTGGACACTGAATTTGTTCTCATTTCTGGAAATATAAAGTATTAGAAAAATGTGATGGTACTAATTGATAACTTTTGTCTAAAGAAATTCAGTGGGTATTTTCACACTTCTTTTACTGGTTGATATTTACTGCTGTATAGGAGAAGTGTGTGTGTGTGTGTGTTTTTTATTCTTCTGCAAGTTAAAGAACTCACATGCCTGATCGACAAAAGAAGAGAAAGGTCAGTGAGATGGATTGCCAGACTATGCTTTGGCTTAATATGATTGAGAAAATAGAGTGCACTATTTCAAACTGGTTAGAGACATAATATGATTTGTATATCATGCCTATATCACTCTCTCAAATTATTTCAATGTGTTAGGCAGTAGGTCATACCTAAATTGTAATGGCTCACTCTGCATTAACATCTATCTATCTTGCTAGATAGGAGCCATCACCATTATATTTCAAGGGCTCTCAAATAGAGTGATTAAGAGGAGAACATTTTTATGTGTAAGCAGTGATGTAGCTTTGCAATAAAAAAGTAGAATGAGAATTATCCATAACACATTTTCCACTTGCCACAAGTAAAAGCTCCAATCTGTCAACAACTCATTGCAGATATACGCTCGTGACAAGGCAGCAACCAACAGCAGCAGGAACTTGCCTGACTGCAGTTTCTTCAGAAACTGGTGTCAAAGGGAATATTATTCTTTGTAGAAGTGATGTAACTAAATTCTATTCATATTTTGGTTTTGGATGTTAAATTACCTGAATATAATTCTACAGTTAAGTCTGACTATTGCTGGGACCACTTCACCTTCTAATGCATACTCAAAATACAACTTCCCTTTACATGTGCCAGATGGGCAGCACACTACCCGGGTGATTTTGTTAGGATAGTAGAAAACACATAGAATATTTTGTATCTTCAAAGTAGAGGTGATTTACTGCTCCTATCCCTCTTTATTGAGTCAGACACATGAAGAGAGAATGCCTATCTAATAAAAAAAAACCCAAACCTAATGACAATTAATTTTTTATTTTTTTTTTTCAGAGAGAAGTTTATGGTCCTTCATTTTAGTTGCATCTTGTTCCCAAGAAAGATGTAGCCTGCAATGGAGGCACCAGTGAACAGAAACATGACAAAAGCAAGCAGGGAGCAAGGATGGAGGGAATTTCTTATAATCTGTTTTGTCATTAGAGAAGATATTCATGTAGTTATATTGTAAAACATCAAGGCATTTTAAAGCCAACTTGATTTTATTTGCTGATGCTTACAACAAAACAAGATGTAAGGCAGAGAATTGAGACTTCGAACGTACAGGTGTTTTTGTTGGACTAAAATGGACACTCTTGTCTGCCCCCCATTCCTCCAAACAACCAACAGGGACTGATACTTTTAAAGAATGAAGAAAGAGAAGTGGGTTTAGATTCACAAGAATTCATTTCAAACCTGTGAAAAATAATTTAATGTTTCACTTTCACTACATGAGGTACAAAAAAAAGTCAAACAATAGTCTAAAGAAATTTTATGGATTACCTTTGAGTTTTCAGCTGACTT